>NC_041710.1:30869508-31169508 GCF_900700375.1 Denticeps clupeoides | reverse complement strand
CCATTTGAAAATTATGTGCATTTAAAAATACCAGATTTATCAATAAATCATTTCAAAATTTTTGTGGGAAGTTTGTTTGTAGATGCGTGAGGAATATATGGTGTATGTGTGAGGTTTGTATGCAGACACGTGAGGAATATATGGTGTATGTGTGAGGTTTGTATGCAGACACGTGAGGAATATATGGTGTATGTGTGAGGTTTGTATGTAGACGCGTGAGGAATATATGGTGTATGTGTGAGGTTTGTATGTAGACGCGTGAGGAATATATGGTGTATGTGTGAGGTTTGTATGTAGACGCGTGAGGAATATATGGTGTATGTGTGAGGTTTGTATGTAGACGCGTGAGGAATATATGGTGTATGTGTGAGGTTTGTATGTAGACGCGTGAGGAATATATGGTGTATGTGTGAGGTTTGCATATAGTTGTGTGAGGAATATATTGTGTATGTGTGAGGTTTGCATGTAGATGCGTGAGGAATATATGGTGTATGTGTGAGGTTTGTATGTAGACGCGTGAGGAATATATGGTGTATGTGTGAGGTTTGCATGTAGACGCGTGAGGAATATATGGTGTATGTGTGAGGTTTGTATGTAGACGCGTGAGGAATATATGGTGTATGTGTGAGGTTTGTATGTAGACGCGTGAGGAATATATGGTGTATGTGTGAGGTTTGCATGTAGACGCGTGAGGAATATATGGTGTATGTGTGAGGTTTGTATGTAGACGCGTGAGGAATATATGGTGCATGTGTGAGGTTTGTATGTAGACGCGTGAGGAATATATGGTGCATGTGTGAGGTTTGTATGTAGACGCGTGAGGAATATATGGTGTATGTGTGAGGTTTGTATGTAGACGCGTGAGGAATATATGGTGTATGTGTGAGGTTTGTATGTAGACGCGTGAGGAATATATTTAAGTTTTAAGTTAAGTTTTTTAAGTGAAGTGATTGTCACATGTGATACACAGCAGCACAGCACACGGTGCACACAGTGAAATTTGTCCTCTGCATTTAACCCATCACCCTGAGTGAGCAGTGGGCGGCCATGACAGGCGCCCGGGGAGCAGTGTGTGGGGACGGTGCTTTGCTCAGTGGCACCTCAGTGGCACCTTGGCGGCTCGGGATTCGAACCGGCAACCTTCTGATTACGGGGCTGCTTCCTTAACCGCTAGGCCACCACTGCCCCTATGGTGTATGTGTGAGGTTTGTATGTAGACGCGTGAGGAATATATGGTGTATGTGTGAGGTTTGTATGTAGACGCGTGAGGAATATATGGTGTATGTGTGAGGTTTGTATGTAGACGCGTGAGGAATATATGGTGTATGTGTGAGGTTTGTATGTAGACGCGTGAGGAATATATGGTGTATGTGTGAGGTTTGTATGTAGACGCGTGAGGAATATATGGTGTAAGTGTGAGGTTTGTATATAGTTGTGTGAGGAATATATGGTGTATGTGTGAGGTTTGCATGTAGACGCGTGAGGAATATATGGTGTATGTGTGAGGTTTGTATGTAGACGCGTGAGGAATATATGGTGTATGTGTGAGGTTTGCATGTAGACGCGTGAGGAATATATGGTGTATGTGGGAGGTTTGTATGTAGACGCGTGAGGAATATATGGTGTATGTGTGAGGATTGTATGTAGACGCGTGAGGAATATATGGTGTATGTGTGAGGTTTGTATATAGTTGTGTGAGGAATATATGGTGTATGTGTGAGGTTTGCATGTAGACGCGTGAGGAATATATGGTGTATGTGTGAGGTTTGTATGTAGACGCGTGAGGAATATATGGTGTATGTGTGAGGTTTGCATGTAGACGCGTGAGGAATATATGGTGTATGTGTGAGGTTTGTATGTAGACGCGTGAGGAATATATGGTGTATGTGTGAGGTTTGTATGTAGACGCGTGAGGAATATATGGTGTATGTGTGAGGTTTGTATATAGTTGTGTGAGGAATATATGGTGTATGTGTGAGGTTTGCATGTAGACGCGTGAGGAATATATGGTGTATGTGTGAGCTTTTCTTGATATATGGCCTAGGGGGCGCCTCATAAAATATTATTCAAAATCTAAAATTAAAATTAAAGTGTAATGTTGAAACATTATTGCACATGAAAAAGTAATTGAAATGGAGGTGGAAAAATAGATTTAATGTCATTAAATGCCCTGAAGGCAACAGGGTAGTAGCTGTTGTTTAATCTGTTTGTCCTGGTTTTAATGCTGCTGTATCTCTCACCTGATGGCAGCAGTTGGAACATGATACAGTGGGAGAAAGATGTGCATTATTTAAATGGTGAATTCATTTCTGTCTTGCAAACCACATTTTGGTATGCTGCATGCCATAATCTAGAGACATAAAAAAAATGATCAAAGCAAAGAACTCGCTTTATGAGTGCATCTGGCCACAGAGTCTTTTATCAGTAAAACATTAAGCAGCATTCAATCACTTCAAAACTGGGCCACATTTCGAGGCACAAGAGCAGTTACTAATGCTCATCTGGAAGAGTTGCCTGGCTACCACTATGCTAAAAAGCCACCCGCATACAGTCGCTATCAGCAGAACTCCAACTGTCTTCCTCCAACAATTCCTCCAACCCTACCCTGCCAAGGGGTTCTTTCCTATACCTGTGCCAGGTATGAATGCAAACTAACCTTCCTGGTTGAGAAGGATCGTTTTTGCTTCTCTGCAACTCCTCGGGGTGGGTTGGGGGCATCTATTTGAGGTTTTAGATCAGAGAGTGCCCCAGACAGAGTGGAATCTGGAAGATCAAAGCTAATGATGAAAGGACAACGGTACTCTGCAATGATCTGTATTTGTGGCTCTGATGTTAAGTCTTTGCGTGGAGAACAGAAAGATGCATTGTCCCATTCCCTCTCAGCAGCATGTCAAAGTCGTGCTGCACCCTATAGCAGACTGCAGACGGAATACTCCTCAACACAGTTCCCTGCTATAACAAACGCAAATCACACCTTGACCATCTTAGCCCTGTATCTTTTCACATGATTTGGATGATTTCGCTGATCTACAGCGGGTTTTCAGCACTGTCAGATACATACTTGAACTGATTTCATCAGTTCTTGTGAGATTCTCTGTTTTAAGCTGATCATGAAGCTCAAAACAGACTCTTCCGAACAGTAATTGTAAATGTTGCATATAAAAACCTACCTTGGTGTAAATGTTTTGGATCACTATCTTGATGGCAGATCCATCTGTAGTTTCTAAAAGACTCCACATGTATTTATCCTGTTGAACCTTTTAATCGATCTTCCTTGCGGCAGTCTTAATGATTTCATTTTGCTACTTGAATCCATCATCACAGAGCTGATGTTCCCAAGGTTGGCTCCAGTGCGTATTTTCAGACACTGCGAGGATGCTTTATGGATTACACACCTTACAGAATCAGAATTGCAAGCAGTATGGACTACATGAAGATGACCCTCTCTTGCCCTTTCAAAGACAGTTTCCTCTAGTGAACGCTCCTATGAAGCATGACAGATCTGATAGATGTGATTTATACGCCTACTTCCTGAAAGATATTGTTAGGTAAATCATATTTAATGTGATCCACAATAGCATGGTGTTTATAGATGGTAACATACTGGGTAACTGTAGGATAGTACCGTTGCTGTATGGCTTTCTCCTAAACTTTAGTGCTTCAAGAGACATCAACAGGTTCCCCTTGGAGTATTCCACAGTATCTTGCATTATGCATTATCAATGTGTATTATCACTAAAAAACAAAAAATAAAAAAAATCTGCATGATCCTTTCAACATTTACCAGAATATTAAAACTTCTTAGACACATACCGTAGATAGCATAGGTACTGGCACAGCAGGTATATAGTGTGATATGCATAACATACAAATCCCATAGTGATGTGTCTGTAATGACAGTCTTCAGATGGGCGTGGTCACCGGTCCTGGGTCACTGAGTGCAGGCCATGCCCCCTCCTGATTCAAAACACCTATTTCCCGTCCTAGAAGCAGAATGCCTGCACCAGTGGTCCGGGCCCTTGTCTTCACGTCGCTGGTCCCTGCGGTTTTAGTACAACTCTTATGTCCAGTTGTCCATCCATGCCCAGTTGTTGGTGTTCCCTTGATTGTGCTCTGCCAAGATGTGTGTGTGTGTAAATGTCTCAGATTCCCATTGTAAGTATTTGCCAATGCCTGCTAACCCTTGTCTGTTTTTTCCTTCCAAGTTGGTTGTCTCCCTTGGTCTGGATTATTTTCCCCTGTCTACCTATGCCACCCTGTCACCTTGACATCCTTTCCCACTCCCCGTGTCCAAACTCCCTGTTCACTGACCCTGAATGTTGTACGTTTGACAATGTCCCAGTTTATATTGTCATGTCTACAATAAACCAACCTGGAACCAAGACCAAGAACAGGATGTACAGACGTGTAAAATCACAGACACTTGCTGAGATTAATGTTGCATATTACCAGCAAATTTGAAGTATGTCTTCATCTTGCAACAGCACCACCTCAAAACAAAGAAATATGTAATAATCTATAAGAAGTACAGCTATTCTGTGTACTACACTCGTAATCCCAAAGAAGAGAAGAGAGAACTAGGAAATTATTAATTTCGAATTTGGATGCAAACACAACAGTGTAGCTGGAGTGGAGGAAGTGACACCTGTAAACCGCTGTGATTTAGTTCCCTGGGTTCTTACTACACAGTCTGCTGAGATTAGGTCCAACAGAACAACAGCATTTACATTAAAATCACCAAGAGCCAAATAATCTGCTCTGTGTCTTGGCTGTCAAAAAGAAAATGGATACAAAAGGTCACAAAAAGCTGTTATTAAAAATTATCCTATTGGACATACAGCAACACGAGGCATTTACATTCCCTAGCATGAACGTGATGTGATTGTTCATTGTGATACACACAACGAAATGTGTCCTCTACATTTAGTGTCCTTTACCCGCTAGGCCGCTGCTGCCCAACAACACAAGCCCAAACCAGTGAGAACAAAAGCAGCGGGACGGCCTCCGAAAATGATTAGAGACTGGCATTTTTTTTAGTAAATTTCATGGCACGCTAAGGGTCGATATCATTAACATTAATTTCCTTGGATTATTGAGCAATCATTTTTGTGGATATACCACTACAGGAAATCTGGGACACACACACACTCCAAGCAGCAGCCAAAGAGCGAGTTAAAGTGAGAATCTGGTTTACCAGTGTTGAATCATGTCTCGGTCGAGTTTCAGAGGAAATAACTGATTACCAGTGCCACCATAAAGCACGTGAGTCATTTTTATTCAGGTTATGATCAGGATCACAAGGTCCTTTTCTTGGTAAATGTCACAGCATGTTTTGCAGCAACAGCCATTTATTAAGTGTTCCGTGACCATCGAGCACCAATCCAGCGGAATATACAGTGAGCTTCCACATTCATTCACCAGACTGTACCAGGTTGCCAGACCAGCAAAACAAAAGTTCCACTTAAAAAAAGTGAAGTGAAGTGATTGTCACTTGTGATACACAGCAGCACAGCACATGGTGCACACAGTGAAATTTGTCCTCTGCATTTAACCCATCACCCTGAGTGAGCAGTGGGCAGCCATGACAGGCGCCCGGGTCCGCTTCCTTAACCGCTACGCCACCTCTGCCACTTATACAACCTGTCAAAAGTCTGGTGCATTAAAGAACAAAACTGAAGACAGTTGGACTATAAAATAACCCATGTGAGGTTATGTAATAATTAGAAAAAATAGCAAACAAGAAAAAAAGTTTAATATTTGCATTTCTCCGAATCAGGGAGCTATTGCTGTGATGGCAGCGTTTCCCACTCGTGTCTTCTCTCCACCACCTTAAGTCAGACAGCGGGGAAAGTCGAGTTCCAACAGTCCTGAAGGTTTATACTGAACACTTTCTTATCATTCACTCATGTTAATGATCATCTCATGAAGCAGCCATGAAGGTAAAGAGGCGAAAAAACTCATTCATCAAACATACTGCACATTCTCCAGCTATATTAGTCTCCATATTTGCTGAAGAGTAGGTGTGTCCTGGCCGGTAGTGTATGTGTGGAAAAGCAACACTAAAAGCACCACGATGAGACGGCCGAGTCAGGCTAGACCAGGATCTTTTGTAAACTGTGTAGTCCAGTAACGTTGCGTAAGAAAACAAAACCAACTCGGCTTCAACTGGAGAACAACGTTCTCAGACGTTCCCTCCCATCACTGGAAATAAACATCTGACGTTACCCAGGGCATGTTTGATGAAGCACACTTCAAAGCACTAAAACACTTCAATGAGAGTACAGCGTCTCTGAAGTGGGATGAGGATGGAGAAGATGCGAGAGATCTGGGGACTGGACAAAGGATGTGGAAACAGTAGTGACCGCGATAGGATGAAGCAGCTCAGTGAAGACAGGGACACAGCACTTATGTCTGAAACTATCTTCTCAATTTAATCTAGACCAACCTAAAAACCATTTTTATATATATATGTATATGTATATGTGTGTGTGTGTGTGTGTGTGTATATATATTAAGGTATATTATTTATACACAGAGCTGTACTGGTTTCAACTACACGGAAAAAAGTGACTACCTACTCACACCTAATAATTTGTGAAAAGTGAAAGTGAAGTGATTGTTATTATGATGCACAGCAAGCACAGCACACGGTGACATGGCGAAACGTGTCCTCTGTATTTAGCCCATCCCCCTTGGTGAGCAGTGGGCAGCCATGACAGGTGCCCAGGGAGCAGTGTGTGGGGACGGTGCTTTGCCCAGCGGCACCTTGGTAGAACTGGCAACCTTCTGATTACGGGTCCACTTCCTTACCTGCTTAGCAACCACTGCCCCACTATTTAGCATTGACGTAATGAGCCAATTAATGTCAATGCTACATTATTAGGTGTGACAGATTCCTTGAGTTTGAGCCAGTTTAACCAGAGCTGACTTTTTTACCATGTAGCACGTTGGGATTTTAGTGTCTGCACAAGCAAGTAATTGATGAGCCAGGAGAAGCACCCACATCGCTCCATTAAAAGCTCTCCCCCTGTGTTCAAGGATCAGACACATACTGAAAATGTCCTTTCTGGATGGACAGCGACTTAACAATGGATTGTTACAGGATGAAAAAGTGGGTAGAACATACAAAACTCTTTTACAGGTTTCATGGTTCTATTTGTTCTGAATAATATAACATGTTTTCTTGAGGGTGTATCAATTCTGTGCTGCACATGCCTTAGCAAACAAAAGATTATGCAGCAAATCATCATCAGCGTATCTTGACCCAGTCCCAAACATACACTGTTCTGAAAACCCTGTTTACTATGCACAGCAGCGCCTGCGATCACAGGACATCAGTTGGCCTGAAGACGTGCTCTGACATGAATGAGTGCGGCAACAATGGTACAAAATCAGGTCAAATGAAAATGTGGCAATGCAATAAAAAAAGCTCATAAAGGGGAAGAAATATGCTTTTCATGGCCATTGTATGCAACGTAGATATGAATCTTTTATATTCTCTCATTAATACTTTCTGCAAGGACGTTACAATGTCTTTCTTCATGTCAACCAATATACCAATAAATTATATTTATGACGAAGAGTCATATGGCCTCAGGAAATAAAGCCCCTGCAATCTCTCCACTATCTGCTGAAACGAACATTTTTATTTATGCACTGCCACGTACAGAATTAAGTGCAATGGATGATAATTTAGTCCATCATCAGAATGTCAGTGTAAGGAATGAAGAAGAAAAAAAAAAAAAAACAGTCAATTGTCTAATATGGGAAGGTTTATCGTCACTAGGGTGCTCAGTTATTAGAAACCTTATTTAAATGGAGGATAGACTAAATGCTTACATGTCAAAAATAGTAAGACCAAGCAACAACCAACAGATCTACTAGCGTAAAAAAAACAAGTGTATATACATATACAATATCATATTTCATATATGTATGGTGGTAGTAGCCTAGTGGGTAACACACTCGCCTATGAACCAGAAGACCCAGGTTCAAAGAGACTGTCCCTGTAACTACTGACTGTAAGTCTCTCTGGATAAGGGCGTCTGATAAATGCTGTAAATGAGAAATGGAATGAATATAACGATGCCGATCAAGGCGCGTGCCGGAGAGGTGCCACTCACCGCCCTGGTGACCGACAGGAAGCGGTCGTAGCTGATGAGGACGATGCTGAAGACCGAGGCGCTGCAGAGAAGGTAGTCCATGACCAGCCACAGCTTGCACAGCGCCCTGCCCAGCATCCAGCGTCCGGACACGATGTACGGGATGTAGACGGGGATGCAGAACGCGCCTGGGCGCAAGAGACGCGGTCAGCGCGTAAACGCTTCCACGGCCGCCGCCGTTACGCACGCCCGAAACACTAAAAACCGGCGACTCCTTCTCATGGAAATGGAACCGATACATAGTTCGTATCGACGTCACATTTCGAGGGCAACCCCGAAACGAAATGCGCAAGGTGCAAAGTTTGTTTAGCCCAAAAAAAAACGCGCAAATTGTTTCGCTGAGATACTCACCAACAAGGAAGTCGGAGATGGCCAGATTTAGGAAGAAGTAGTTGCTCTGCTTCCGCAAACTCTTGTCAACTTTAAAGGCGAATATGACCAGCGCGTTCCCCAACACCGTCACGATGACCAGGGTCACCATCATCAGCATCACCAGGATCGCCATGGCGGGTCCGGCGAGGAACGACCCTCGGATGTGGGGAGAGTCTCTCTCGGCGAGCTCCCGGCTGACGTTGACGGCGGTCCTGTCTCCCCCCATCACGACCGCCGGTGACGTGTGCGTGGGCTCGGCAGCTTTATGAGGGATGGCCGGATCCGGGCCACCCCGCCCCGCCTGCATCAGAGCTTCGGCTTTTACAGGCTGCCAGGCATCGGATGCGCAACAGGTGGACGAGAGCATCATTTCATTTCTACGCGCTTTCGACTATTTAAATCGAATTTCAGCAGTTAGTGAACGTGTCCATAATGAAATCAGCGGGTTCAATTTGCGTGCTTTCAGCCTCAACACAGAAGAAGAGAATTTGAGTTTGGAAATGTGGAATCAATATGCATGACCCGTCCTTTCCAGAGAGAATGCATCACTGACCATGCAAAATCATGTCATCATGGGCGTGGTTGGCATGATTAGACAAGAAGCCCATGACAAATCAGATGAAAAATCAGAGATAGACCAAAAATAGCCTGTGGGAGACAGATCTGCATTATTTCGGTGGGTTGGACACAACACACATTCTCTGTCCTCTGTCTAAGTTATCGTGGTATAATTAAAGTGATATTAACCTACAGTTTGCAGTGCATGCAACCATGCAACACATTTTCAGTTTTTACAAAGGCTGATGAATCACAGTCAATTTTTAAAAATTACTACATCATTGCAGATCTGCCTGTCTAATATTTTAGTCAATTTAGCATAAATGTATATACATTTTTACATTTAAATCCGGAAATCAATTATGAATATCCACAGTCTAACCTATCACAGCCAGGCTTCCCCTGGTGACTGTTTATGTGTCTGTCCTGTCTCCTGAAATATTTATTCCCAGAGCAGAGCATTCCAGAAGGATGATGCTCCCATTCATACAGCATCCATATGGCATCACTGAATGGTTGATGACATTATTATATGAAAAGTGACGCAATTAATTCACTCATCACCATTCATCCAGTCCCAATAACCAGCATGATAATATTCTACAACACAAAAAAAATATTCTTTTAATAATATTTTACTATATGTGTTATGTACTATATTATGTTACATCTGGGAAAGGTTAAACGGAGAGTTCATGTTCATAGTATGAACCGGGGGCAAAATTCCAGAAACAATACTGGGAACAGGCACAATGTTCAGGGATTATTTTGTGAATCTGCTAAATTAAAGTACTGTACAAATTTCACAGAACTAGCATTACAATTTTGCTCATCACACTGGTGAGTTCAGTTAGTATTATTAATTATCATTACACCCTTTATAAACATACCTTGGAGTACAATTCATGCAATATAAGGAACCACATATTATTTTAAAATAATGAAGGTAAAATGTGTTTTGTGTTTTACTGGTTTCTCTCCCGTGTTCTCCTGGTTTCTAAGAAACACACATGAGTTCAAGAGCAATCAGATTAATGATGAACCCACAGATTATTAAAAACCATATAAAATGGTTAAATGTCAATTTGTTTCACCAGACATCAGTTCAGAGGCAAACCGTGTGTGCTGTGTTGGTGACTACTCGTGATGGTGGTCCCGTGATGGTGGTCCCATCATCAGCATCCAAACCAAACCTGCTGTGCTATACTGACAGTGAAGCGGCACAGAGGCAGTCAAGCCAAAAGAACAAAAAGAGTGGAATCGGCAGGAGTTGGAATTAAAGTTGGATATGAGCTGCGGGGTCGGCGGTGTGGGAGGCTGTCCCTTGGGTTTACACACCATGGATTACTTTCATCATAATGTTTGTGTTGAAGACAAGGTATGAAGCTATAATGAAACTGACATGATAATGTCATGAAAAAAGAGCTTTTTCATTTCTTAATATAGATAAGGTATGAATATGTGATAGAGACTTTTTAGGCCATTTCCCCCATAAATGTTATGTGATTCTGAATGAACACCTCGTTCCTGTTTTTCCTTTTTTATGTGCACTTGGATTTGCATTCAGATTGGAAACTGTCTGAAGAGCGCATTTTGGTTCTTAAAGATCAGTGATCCACTCAGAGCACTCAGACCTTCAAAGGTGACTGAAGGACTTTGTATTTACCCTCCACCAGATGTATCCCAATAATGGCTGCACCAGTGACATTCAGAACGAAACCAAAGGGCAACATGTAATATACAAAGAGAAATGGGAGCCATTTCAGACATGGGCTTACGACAAATGGTTTCTCTATGGAAATGTGGCAGAGCAGAGTGTCAAATGTTCTGAAAAAATATGCACAGTCCGCAGTAGTGATTTTACCACAGAAATAATTCTGAGGAGCAGTAATACTGCTAAAATCCATAGCAGAAGAAGTGAAGGGGCCAGTGGTATCAACAACTGCAGTGGTTTACACCCTATACCCTACAAATGCTACTCCCTGCATACGTTTACCGAAGAAACTTCAGGTGCAGAGTCTTTATGTTCACACCACCAACTGGACTAGCACAGATAAACGTTGCTGCAAAGCGGAATGGGAACGCTACGAAACATGGCATGTGTGAAATGTCTCGGTTTGAACTGGCAGTGTAGAAAAAGACTCCCACCAACTGCTGAGCTTCAAAGGGCACCCTGAAGAAGTAAAGGTCACTGCGTAAAACAGGAAAAGTTTCAGACAGACTCCAGAAGGTGTGTATGCGTGTTGACACACATGGGTCAAAATCATTTTTAAATTAACGTTAAAAATTTGCGTGAATAGGTGTCGACATATTATTGAGAAACATATTTGCCTGAATGTGATTAATGCGTTAATAGATCGCCTAAAAATGAAGTGATCCAGCCTTATCTAGAATGGTGGAATCTTTTCCTCACATTTACTCTGCCATTTCCTGAAATGAGGGATTTACAACAAATGAGGCAAAAACAACAAATGCCAATACAACATTCCCCGCCACTGTGTATATGCTACATGGGAGTCTTCTATATACTGCTAGTGGGTTTTTTGGTTGTTGGACAACTGCACATTTTGCATTGATGCCAGTGACCAGCTCAGCACAAATAGTTTTGTATCTGAGAGCTGACGACGTACCAACTGTGCTCCCCCTGCAGGGTGAAAACTGCGGATCCATTAGCATGATGAATGAGGCTGGTAGGATGCCAGGATTATCTCCATACCAGCCAGGAAGATATGGCTGAGAATGACAGGGTCCACTGTGGTCTGGATATCAAGAGAGAGGTGAAAGCTGAGAAGGAACGGATGCAAAAAAGTGAAGTGGTTGTCAATGTGATGCCCAGCAAGCGTAGCACATGGTGACACAATGAAATGTGTCCTCTGCATTTAACCATCACCCTTGGTGAGCAGTGGGCAGCCATGAAAGGGACACGGGGAGCAGTGTGTGGGGACGGTGCTTTGCTCAGTGGCACCTCAGAAGGACTTTGACGGTTCTGGAATCAAACCGGCAACCTTCTGATTACTGATCAACTTCCTTACCACCACTAGCCCTAAACACACGCCCAATGCGGGGCCTCATGTTGGTGTATGACTGCTGTGACCAGTATACTGCTGCAAGGGTGCTGCTAATATTTAAGTTCGTATCATTAATAAAACTGACAATGAAGCTGAATATGTGTGCCTCATTTCCCGATGAACCTTGACACCAATAATGCTACAGGACCTTTTATTATCTAATATTTACCTTTATTACTTTTAATATCTTGTCAAGATGTAAAGATAGTTGTGTGCTGATCTACTTCCTGTGTTATTATGGAACATAGATCTGTGCATATACACATGTAGTATAGACATACGCAGGATGTTCCACCTTATATGGGTTTTAAAGTAGGTCAGCTTTTTAAAAAATATTTTAAACTGAACCATGATTATGATTTTAATGGAGACAGATCTCACATCATTTTCAACTGTCATTGAGACTGTGTTCCTGTCTGTCTCACCATTTAGTAAAAAGTAACAAAGCACAATTACTGATTTCATCTAAATTCATGCCCTGTATGCTAATCTTAAGTGACACGTTGTACAGTGTCGGCAATGCATGGGTTTCATTGCAGTGAACACCTCCAGAAATTTGTGATTTTTTTTACTTATGTGAGCCAGGAGTTTCATTAATAATCATTCACTCCAGAATAGTAGAGGGACAGAGAATAAATCCCAGCCAGAAAGGCTGCGCAGCAGAACCTCCTGCCAGCTGTGCAGACCCCCAGAGGGCCTGGACCTACAGGCTTAGCAGGAACTGATTGCAATTCTATTTATGGGCTTTGCAATGTTTTTAGCTTCCTTCATCTTTAATGCACATACCTGCTGAATTATTCCTCCCCTACTCCAGACATTGAATGTCTGCCTACTCTAAACCATGCACCAGCAGCAGCAGCATAATCAAGACGGGAATTATGTTTCTAACTCCAGTCAAATGTATTGCAATTGTTAAAACTCATTTGGGCTTGGTAAATTAGAGTTTATTTAGTTCAATGTATATTGTATGTTCATCATAATGTGCAGGCTGAATAATATGTATAGCATTACTGATATTAAGTCTAGATATTAATTTCATCCCTGTTTTCTGAAATAATGTAGAATTAATAGTTTGTTCAGCACTGCTGTGTGCTGATAAGGGCAGATGGGAATTATTATTATAACTGTAATCAGCATTAGGCCTCACTATGTCACAGTTAACAGAGCAGAAATGAAAAGAACACTGCCATGAAAACTATTTTACAGAGAATGCATTTCTGTTACTGATCGATCTGCTCAATAAATATATATTGTAGAATTGAATAATTTTTGTCTGAAACCATCTGTGCCTGTACAAACCTCCACATTACTGCAGAAGTTCATGTTCCTGAGAAAAAAAGTGAAGTGATTGTCACTTGTGATACACAGCAGCACAGCACATGGTGAAATTTGTCCTCTTCATTTGACCCATCACTCTTGGTGAGCAGTGGGCAGCCATGAAAGGCACCCGGGGAGCAGTGTGTGGGGACGGTGCTTTGCTCAGTGGCACCTCAGTGGCAACCTTCTGATTACGGGGCCGCTTCCTTAACCTCTAGGTCACCACTGCCCCAAAGTTGTATTGCCTACATGTAATCGGGGTGAAAAAATTGCGTGTTTTCTTTGTAATTGAACTTACCCTTGAATGATTCTCTGAACTCAAATGCTGCCTTCTTCTTGCTCCCTCTCTGATTACTCTTAATCCTGCTCCTCTGATGCTTTATCCTCCGATGTGCATGACCCTGGAACTCTGACTCAACAGCTCGCCGTCTTAACCTAAAAGTATGCCACAGTAACTCAAGTCTCCTCCTCATTACCGTGTGCCCGGCCTCCCGTCGCAAAGCCTCAGTGTGCGTGCTCCCTCACCCGGCCCTGATCCCCCTCAACTGCCGCCTCCCTCCTGCGCTCCAATACTCCACATTCCCCAACCTGGACCATAACAGCAGGTCATGCCACGTGGGTAAAATTTTAATTTTTACTGATCAATAAGTTCAACTGAAATTCAGTTGAACCATCAATATTTGCTGTTAAAGTACCATCTAATTGCTTCAGATTCTGTCTTTTTTTCTGACTGTCTCCTGCTGTGCCGAGTTCCTCTGCATTTGCTCTCATTCTCCTAGAATAGTCCCTGTTGAGGATTCTATCTGCAGGTTTCTTTTGATGTGGAACTCTGCTCGGCGCCATTATCTTGTCATTTGCAGGGGATTAGACGTTGGTGAGTGCGGGGTATGGCCTGTGCTAAAGAACTGTGACAGCTTACAGTAATTGGCATCCTAATTACTGTGAACACGCTTTGGGCCCGTCTCTTTGTTACACAAATTTAACAAACAATGTCAGATGTTTGAGTATTCTGCAAATGGATGCAAATGGATTATGACCAAATGACCTAAGACTTCAATAGTTTCGTTAAATTATTCCATATCATGAGAGATCGTTTCCAAAAACTCTTTCACTATATTTAACTTCTTCCATTTATTTGCAATAAAAAGTCTGCACTGGAGAGAATCACACGCTGACTTGAAGCAGATAGATCTCCAGGCAGTGGTTATAATGGTTCATAGGCAAGTGTGTTACCCACTAGTTACTACCACTACCATGTCCAGACTGGATCTCCCTCCTCCTGGATGTTCCCCAGCAGAATGGCAATGCAGCAACAGTGCCCCAACCCACTGCAAAGAGTGTTCACCACCCTACCCGGCAGCCATTGATACCAGCTCCCCACACATGCCCACTAATCTCTAGGCATGTCAGCGGAGCTGTCAGTGGCTGCCATCAACCTTCTGCAAACAACCACCACCACCCCGACTCCCATTCTCTTGACCCCGCCTCCAGCAGAGATCCCCTGTTTTCTGTGTGCAGGTTGCTGAAGGGGCCGGTGCCACCGCCATCTCAATTGACATCAAGGGGCCAGCCAGAGGGTCTGGGTCCTCCTGTCCTGGAGAGGATCCCCAGAATCGGACCCTGTGGTTGCCATTTCCCCTGCCACCGGTGATGGAACTCGGTCGCCTTGGAGTGGCAACCTTGAGGGGGGTGTTGTGGTGCTAGCATGGGGGGCTATAAACCTGGTGGCTGTTCATTCCGAAAGCTCAAAACCAACTAAAGTCGATATTCGATAAGCTCTCTTATTTGTGTGCAATCTTGGTTGTGTGCATTCCTCTGACTTGCACAGGAGCTGTACCATAGGCAGTGTGGGTGGACTTCAAAAGCCCTCTAATCAGCCGAGGAAGAGCAGAGAGAGAGTAGACAGTGCCACATTCAAAGGCCGGGAGAGCTTTCCCTAGCACCACCATCACTGCTGCTATGGCAGACACATATCCAAAAGTTTGTGGGTTAACATCTCAAACTGCGTAAAATGTTCACCACGTGGTGTGGTGTGCTGTCTATCTATGCTGTGTATACACAGTGATCTACCCATGTTTTCCCTGCAAGAAGTTTGTTCAACTGTCATGAAAAACAGCAATAGTCTTTCCACAGCCTGCTCAATCAATGCAACAATGTTGGATCTTGTGACCCATATTTACGTCAACGCCAAACCATTCGTCAGTCTGTTTCAATCAGGTCTCTAGAAGTCTTTGTAGTCCTAATCTTTTAAGATTAATTATCAATGTGCCAAAACCAAAAATCAAGGCACGTTTCATAAGTCTCATACCATATCAAACCCTCATACCATATGCAAAGCACCACAACATTGTGGCAGAAAACGGCATATGCATGTAAATGTAGAAATGGAAGGATACAAACACACGACTCACTGACAAGGGGAGTTACTGTAAATCAGGGTACGGGACCCTCACTCTAGAAATTAAATGTGGTTAAAAGACAAATAGCATGAGAACAGGACATGGCTAGGATATATTTATACTAATAGATAATAGATGGAAACCATTAGAGCAACACAATACAAGGCAAAATGTCCATGGAAGAACCCTGCACCATCCTCCTAGCCGCCCAGATGACGCAAGAAGAGGCCACCGGAGAGCCAGAGGCTCCCAGCAAAGAAGAGGCAGACAAATTGATGGAACTCGGAAGCGATGGATGCTCACTTGCCATACATCCTTTAAAGCAGCAGTGAGGGCAGCCACCTGAGTTCCCGGGCCCATCTCTTTTAGAGCAGTAAGTTTAGCAACTGAATGTCCAGGCCCACCTCCATTCTGAAAGTGGCGGGGGTGGTCAACTGGGCCCATCTCCTTTAAACTAGCAGTGAAGGTGGCCAAGTGAGTGTCCATGCTCACCTCCATTCTGAGACTGGCCATCACTCAGGATGAAGTCAAGTCCTGCCCCAAGTGTTTTCTGATGTGACAAATGTGACAATATGGTCGACATATTGTTATCACACCATCCAATGCTCTGGTCAGATTATTACAGTAGCACTTTAGTCTGTTTAGATTTCACTACAAAATGAGCAAAACTAATTTCACATTTCATGTAGAATTGTTCACAAGCAGAATTTTAGATATTTTTCAAAAAGCAATTATGGCACTTAAGATGTCCTATGGTTTCTGTCTGATGCTCTGCCTCCAGATTTCAGTGGCGAGCTCAGTACCTGTGTCTCCAAAGCGTTTTTTGGCTTTCAGAGTCTCTCCTGATGCTGACTCCCAAATAGCTTGTGCTCAGAGGGGTCTTCAAAGCCAGTGACTGCCTCCACAGCTGAGATCTGACCCTCATTAGCTCTAAAGGCTTCAGACATTCTGAGATGAGAAGGTGATAAGAGGGTTAGGCGTCTGAATGGGCACCCCTCCGCTGGTACTCCCATTAGGCCAGGGCATGCATGCACTGCTGTAGCATACCGTGCAGCACCCCTGCTGCAGACTGGCATTTCCTCTCTGGTTTTATTCATGCTTATGTAAATCACTTACCTTCAAAAGACAGAATTATTAAGTTGTGCTGATGTGTCTTACATGCAACAAAAGCCACACATTTCTGCCATTGCTGAAAAAAAAAGTGAAACCCTTTTGTGTAAAGTGCTTGGAAAGCAAATGCCAACTCTTGCAAAGAGTTCACAAAATCATATTGTTGTTGTTATTACTATTATTATTAAAACATTCTGTCAGACTCTTAAGTTATTTGCGGGTCCATGTCCATGTATATATTTATTTGAATTTTTTCACCCATTCTGGTTGGTTTATTATTTTTTCCAACAATTTTTCATTATTTTATTTAAAAGGCTGCACATTGCTTCTGATTTGAAAAAAAAAAAAAAAAATTTGAATCTATTTGGATATCCAGGTACACAAGACCTGGCAAGTGTGCCAAACTGCCAGCAGCCTCCATTGCCAGGTCCCTGAAAATGGCCACCACCATAGTCAGGTTTGCAAAGGGAGCTGATCACTGTTGCCACCACAGACCTACACACGCACATCACCCAGGCCCCTGCAGGTCAAGACAGATATGCCAACCAGCCACCACCTTGCCTCACCAGCACCAACTGATGGCGAGGGGGACCAGTCATCTCAGCTTTTGACCCCGCCTACAGAGGAGAGCCCAGAGACTGAGCCTGAGAACACTCTCCTCTGTCTGGCTTTCTGTGTATGTGTCAGTATATGTTATTTGTCTGTATGTTGCCCCCACTTTCCATCTTCTTGTCCCTCAGATGGCAATGCTGCAGATGAGAAGACCTCAGGTTGGAGATCCCTGACCCGACTGAACCAGTCCAGGGCACAATGGACTGGTCCAATGATGACATCTTGCCCAGCCAGGGGAGGTGCTCCAGGTTGGGGTTTGGTGTTGAAATAACGGGGCTGGTCCCTCTGGTAGCCGGTATGGAGGGCGGGCCAGGTGTGGGCCTGGGTCTACCAACCAGAGGGTCCAGTTCCTCCGGTGCCAGGGAGGACAAGCAAAGCCCCCAATGCTGGAGCCCTGTGGTTGCCGCCGCAGCTGGTGTTGAGCTTGGTTGCCTCGAAGCTGCACCCTTGCATAAAGCCATTGCTGAGGCACCTGAATAAGGAGTCCTGAGTAATCTCTGATTAAGCATGATTGCTCAGGACTTGTTTAAAGAACTTCAACATTGCAACAATGTTGCATTAATGTGTTCAAGAAACTTACCTTCTCTTTCCTCTCTGTTCTGGCAATCGCCACATTATTCATGTTTGTATTTATTCCTTTTGTGTTTATGTTTTCTGGCCCTTGTGCCTGTTTTGGTTATGTTTAATAAAACACCTGTTACCCTTATTTCAGAGACGGGACAGAGAAGTCCAGTCTCTGTGCAAATATGTCTGTGTGTATGTATATATATATTTAACAAAAAAGGTGAAATAACTGAAAACATGTTTTATATTCTAGTTTCTTTGCTCTGATTACTGCTTTGCACACTCTTGCCATTCTCTCGATGAGCTTCAAAAGGTCGTCTTGAAGGAGTTCCCAGAGGTGTTTAGCACTTGTTGGCCCCTTTGCCTTCACTCTGCGGTCCAGCTCACCCCAAACCATCTCAATTGAGTTCAGGTCCGGTGACTGTAGAGGCCAGGTCTCCACTTTTTGTTAAGTACATAACTCCACATGTGATCATTCATAGTTTTCGATGCCTTCAGTGAGAATCTACCAATGTAAATGGTCATGAAAATAAAGAAAACACATTGAATGAGAAGCTGTGTCCAAACTTTTTGCCTGTACTGTATATAGTATCTAGTATCCAGTATCATGTTACAATCTTATCATGACCTACGTATCATGACACGTATTATATCATTAGATCCTTGCCTGATACATTCATCCACAGTTATATAGAAATCATTTTTTTTATAGTGAACTTTTTAGATTATACTGTTGGCATAGTCTTTATGCCATTTATTTTTTTTTCTCCTCTAATCTTGTACTGTCCACTCTCTTCTATGACGATGTAAATTTCCCACTTGTGTGACTGATAAAGGATCATCTTATTTCATCCAATTTGAAACAACCACCAAGAAAGCATTCTATGCAAGACACCATGGAGAAACAATCCATCAATGCATTATAAACCAAAAATATGATACTTGAGTGTGTATGTGTGTGTGTGCACACATGTGTGAAGAACTGATTCATGTTGGCAACCCTGCATACCTGTTTTTTTTTTTTTTTTTTCTTTAAAGGTGCAACAAAAATTTATATAATTTAGGTTTGCCTTCACTTTTGAGAATTTGGAGGAAAACATTTTGTTGGGGAGGTTTTAAGAACAGTTTTATGAATTAATGGTGCTGACTTCAGTTCAATTTTTTTGGAAATAGGTTCAGAAATCAGTCTTAATGAGTCACGCTCACCTAGATTCCTCCATCTTCCCAATATTATCTTAACATTTTGTGCTTTCAGTCTGACAGATACATAATTTGACTCTTTATAGTCACCTAAGGCCATTAAGGAAGCAGGAATAAACCCATTCTGGCTGTGGGATTAGAGAAAGAGAATAGTAAACCAAATGAATGAGCTTATAATAAAGACATTCTGGTTGTATTTTGTGAAAACCATTTATTTGCCTATTATTCATTTCCTCCACAAGGCCATGTCATATAGCCTCCATAATTGCTGTGCTCTTCTCCTCATTACACAGATTAAATTGGGCAACAAAGTCTTCAGATATTCCTTTTCTTTACATATATGTACTCTCATATCTTATGAATCTTATTCTTTTATACATGTGTTATTCCTAATGTTTAATGCTTAAAGCATAATACATTTTGTAATTGGTGTAATATGTAATTAGTAAAATAGTGTACAAACTGGCATTGCACAATACAATATCCCCATCTAGTGTATGACAAAGGAAAAGGGGAAGGAAGAGGAAGTCTGTGAGTCAGAGCTGGGTGAGCGGGATAGCTTCCCGGGATGGTCACCGTAGGAAGGCACACTGGAGCAAGGGAGCTTGGGCGGCATCGTGGCCCAGCAAGGAAACACAGAACGTTCCATAGCAGGCAGTGGAGTGGGTCCATGGGGGTGGGCAGGCTCAGAATCCAGAGGCAGGCGAGAAGACGGCAACATGAGATCAGAAGGCGAAGTTGAGAAGAACTAGTTAAAGGTAATCCAGAAAACGCAAGAGGCCAAGAAAGGGATGGCTTAGCAGCCATTTGCTTATTTTATAAATCTATGTGTGTGTGTACTTTTGCAGGGTCAAAAAGGCCTTTTGTTGAAACAAAGCTGTGTCAGTGGAGCTTCATCCCACACCACGATCCCCTCACGAATGAAACCAGAGATCCTGCAAACCAAACACACCTGCACTTCAGCAGCCCACTGGTGTACCAAAGAACATACAGTCATGCATACATACAGTCAGGCCAAAAGTTTTAAGAATGATACAAATACTACTTTTCACCAGGTTTGCTGCTTCAGTGTTTTTAGATCTTTTTTGTCAGTTGTTTCTGTGGTGTACTGAAGTATAATTACAAGCATTTTACAAGTTTCAAAGCCAACTATTATTCACAACTACATCAAGTTTATGCAAGCATTTGCAGCAAGACCTCTGCAAGCTGTCAAACAACTTCTGGGCAAAATCTTTCATAATCAGTGCTGGGAGTTTGTCAGAATTTGTGGGTTTTTGTTTGTCCACTTGCCTCTTGAGGATTGACCACAAGTTCTCAACTTGAGTAAGTTCCGTGGAGTTTACTGGACATGGACCCAAAAAGTATTTTAAGTATTTATCTGGCATTGAAGATATTAAAACAATAAAGAATAAAGCGATATCTGAGTTGTAAAAGGTAGTTCATCCTGTTTGATCAATAAAACACCTATTCACACTATTCATGTAAAAAAATCAGACTCTTACCAGCAATTACTCAGCACAAAGTCTTTTTTTAAGCTTTGTGGTAGAAGACACCAATATAATCTATTTCATGTTGGGGTAATTTTTTTCTCTCATTTCTCAAAAACCCCAACCCCAATTTCACAAAACACTCAAACCACCCTCTGCAGGATCTCATTATGGCTTTGTGCATTCAAAATGGCATCAATAAAATGCACTTGTGTTCATTGTCCATAACATTCGTCTGCCCAAAATATAACTATGGGCCACTCGATCCACAACGTTGGCATCAGCAAACCGCACACCCACACGACGCCACATAGGCTGTCTGCCATCAGCCCTGAACAGTGAAAAACAGGACTTATTCCGTGAATAGAACATCTCTCCAACGTACCAGACACCATTACATACGAGTATTTGTCTATTCAAGTCGGTTACAACAAACTACAGTCAGGTCTAGACCCTGATGAGGAAGACGAGCATGCAGAAGAGATTTAGACAGATTTGTCAACATCGTTTGAGAGTTGTGGGTATTTGTGTATGTAGAAAATGTTTCTGATCTTGAGTGAGTTCAGCTCATGAAAAATGGGAGCAAAAATAATAGTCACTATCTCATCTCTTGTTGATCACTGCTTCTTCCCTGCTTAAAAAGAAAAAAATTCAAATGTTAAAAAATGCATTTTTAATGTATGAAAAACACTGAATACAACTCTTCCAAACACCAAACATGTGCTCCACTATGTAACTGGGGAGTATAAATACCTTGGACATTAATGGATAACCAGTTCTTGCGATTCCTATATTCCTCAGCATCTGAGCTAGAGGGACATTTAATGGGAATGTGAGTTCCGTAAATGCAGCCTATGACTCCCATATTCACAGAATTGTACCTTGTAATTAATTGGTTTGCAGCATCTTGTGCCTTCTCAAACACAAATGGCCTTGCATTCTCTGTGAACGACTTTACACAGCGTTGGTGCACAGGGCCCACATAAATCCTCAGTTTCTCTGTGAAAGGTGCCACATGCCAAAAAATGTATGAGCACCTGCAGACTAACTGGAACAGGCCGCCCTCTTACAGGGTTACAGATGAAAGACTCGGTTCCAAAAGAGAAATTATCTCCACGGCATTTACTTTCTGCATTCGAAAATGATCTTGAAAAAATTTCACTTCTCTCAATAAGAATTTGTGGTATTCGTTGATCATCATTGACAAATTCATAAATCTTTCCACTTCAGTTCTCCTGCGGGTCAAACCACTCCACAGACGATGCAATCTTGTCTGCCCTTCACACAACCCTCTCCCACCTTGATAAAAAGACACCAGAATGCTTTTTATGGACTTCAGCTCAGCATTCAATACTGTCATCCCTCAGAAGCTTGTAATGAAGTTGGAGTGAAGAGTGAAGCACAATTCGAACCACATCAAGTTTGCAGATGACACAACAGTAATGGGGCGAATCACCAACAACGATGAGTCTGCCTACAGAGGACACATCTGGTGGATTGTGCCGGAGCAACAACCTGACCAACACCACCTCCACCACCAAGAAAGGAAGCTTCCTCGGGAAGCTGAAGAAGGCCAACGTCCCTCCTCCCATTCACACATCATTCTACTGAGGGACCATTGAGATGTTCTCTGCTGCTACATCACTGTCTGGGACAGGAACTGCACTGTCGCTGAGCAGAAGGCCCTGCAGCAGATAGTGAAGACAGCAGAGTGCATCATCGGGGTTCCACCATCTCCCAGCTCTACGAGAAACACCTCATCCGTCGAGCTCGGAATATAATGAAGGACTCACCACCCCTCACATGCCCTGTTCTCCCTCCTACCATCTGGCAGACGTTCCACAGCATCAGAACTGTAGCTGCCAGCCACTGCAAGAGCTTCTTCCCCCAAGCAGTCAGAGCTCTCAATGCACCACCATCACCAGAACACTGTTAATCTTAACAATCAATACACTTCCAGCCTTATGCCCCTGGTTTTACACATTTCTGCTCATTTTGCACATGTTTGTCTAGTCTTGTGTGTCCTGTTTAAAATATCCAACATGATGTTGACCTGTTTGTCCTTGTTCAGTGTACAAAAGTTTTACCATTTTTTTATAGTCTGTACAGTATTTAAGTTTTAGTTTAAAAATATATTTTATTAAAAACATTTTTTTAAATTTTGTGTAATGTACAATGCTTATATAAGTATTGTATGTGTGTGTGTGTATATATATATATATATTTTTTTTTTTTTCCTTTTGTTTACAATCGCACAATACATGGTATACTGTGTATAATGTTGTACTGACAATAAACCAATCTTGAATCTTGAATTGGGTTTTTTTGTCTTCACCAACATGCACTCTGTCTCCTTTCTTCTCTCCACTGTGTGACCAGTATAAAAGTATGTGTGTGTGTGCATTAGGGGTGTTGAAATTAATCGTATGATCGCTATATTGCAATGCGGAGGTGCATGATTCTATATTGATGCTGTGCAGAACAAAATTGATTACATCATAATGACTTTGGTTGGTGATTTTCTGGCGGTGGTATAAAAAATCTTGTTAAAAGTAGTGCCGGCAGTGACTGTGGCGGCCTGAATCTACAGAGTACAGCGCCGCTCCGGGTCTCATGCTGTAGGAATTTCATTTCTAGAAAGAAGTCCCATGATGTACTTTCGCATTGGCCAATAGAATCCAAGCGAGCGAGTGTTCTTTCTGCCACTTCGAAACACACACGAAGCGGGAATGGAGATCCCCGAGTCTCCAGAGATCTACAACACGACATGATCGCCTTACTGGGAGCTTAAAAAAAAACAGCGGACAGCGCGTTCGGTCTGAAAGCAGCTTTAGATTTTGTCCAATGGGCCAATGGCCTTTGTGGCGCTCACCTGACACCACAAACACCAGAAAACACGCCTGGTTCAGGCATCCGTGGCGTCAGGTGAGCGCGGACTGAACAAAGACCGCTTTTCGGCTCATTGTAGCAAATCAAAGCGTCCACACAGACGTGCGAAACTTGAACTCTTGTATTTGAAAACATCATGTGACCATGTAGTAAATTTACGGCATGCACCGTGATGCATCAATATCGAGGCTCTGATAATCAAATCGAATCATGTGACCAGTGAAGGTTCACACCTCTGGTGTGCATGTGTGAGTGTGTGTGTGTGTGTGTGTGTGTGTGTGCATATGCAATTTTATATATATTTTAGTCTCTGCTGGCATATCTTCTTTCACCATGTTTGTGGACTAAAATATTAATTAAATCATTCTGACCAGACAATCCACGTGTCCGCTTTAAAGTAGTGTAGAAGTGTTCAAGGTTCTTCTCGTCCAGCAGCTTCACATTAACATTAGTGACCATGAAACATCCAGCCCTTCTGAAAGTCCAAGTCCAACCAGCTCCCAGCAAAGCCTCACCAAGTCCAATGGCGATCATCACATGCAGCAGTCTAAGGCAAACAGTCCTTTTCTATTCCAGCCAGGCCCACAAAGACCTGATTTGGCGTGGAAGAACCTGACCTCAACCCCACCAAACTCCTTTGGGACGAACTGGAACAGAGATTAGCAGCCCGACCTTCTCGCCTCATAAATGCTACACAGAACAAATGGACCCAAATTCCTACAGGAGCTGTTATAGCTGCGTAGGAGGTAACAGGCATTACCACTCCACACCAACAGGCATCAACATGTCATCTTGACACGTTTCCACACATCAGCATTAATCAGCGTTTATCAGACTTACAATCAGTATGTCACGTCCATGCGGGCATGACGCGGCGGGTGTACGGAGAGGAGGACGAAGAGTGACGAGAAGACGTGGAGTGAAGGATGCTTTCACCTGACATCACGAAACAGGGGTTTAATTGTGAATCACAAGACAGGGGAGACATCCGAGACGTAGACACTGGTGAACACGGAACATAACGTCAAAGACCTGACAGCGGACAGAAAGGAACAGGGCAGCTTTATACAATTAACACAGGTGAAAACGATTAGGGAACATTACACAGGACAACAATGAAACTCCCATTTCGGACCGGATCCTGACACAGTAGTTACGGGGACAGTCCCCCCCTGGAGCAACTTTGTGTCAGGGACACAATGCTAGTAAGTGGGGTTTGAACCTGGGTCTTCTGGTTCATATGCGAGTGTACTATCCACTAGACTACTACCACCCCTGCATAGAATAGAATAGAATAGAATAGAATAGAATAGAAATATCTGCATACAGGAATCTACCCAATTACTGTCATCGTTCGGTCTTTACTTTATGAATTTACTTTCAGTCTCTTAAACAGACGACGCTGGTGTCCTGCCTCAGAGACATTTTAGTTACTGAAGCGTTTAAATCGTTTATTCGCGGATACATTGTTGGATGTTGGATTTTGACCTCCCGCATATGAATTCGGTCTGTTTTAAGTTGCATTTTAGGCTAAAGTAACTAAACTAAAGTAGTGACCGAACCGAACGCAAAACTTGCCATGTGAGCACGGCGCTTTAAATAGAAGTAAAGGGGACAAGTCTGTCCTCGCTGCGCGGCGCTGGCGAAGACCACTCGACCGACGGCGAGTTAAAAGCAACTAAAGACGCGTTTGAAACGAAGTACTGCAGATTTGATCGAGTCATAAGCACGAACGAGTCCGCGATGGACCCTGTCCGACTCGAGGAGAAGTTACTGCAGTACGCGGAGGCGGGACAGCTCGGTCCAGTCCGTAATCTGCTCCAAGCCAGGATCAACCAGGAGATAAGTCTGGACATCAACTGGACAGGTAATGTGTGAACACGACGTGTCCACAAATCTTTCAGAATCCCGGCATTATCCCGGTTTTCCGTACTTTTTTGTTGAAGTCAATGGAGTTTTATTATGGCAAGCCATAGGGTCTTTTAATACTTGTGTAATCTCAAAACCAAAACGTTTTTATACCATAATATTGTAATAGAATATGATATCGGCATTAATTATTACTATTACTAGTTGTATAACATCTATTTTCATTTTTTGTCTATTTTTCTGTGTTTATAACTCCTGACATTCAGGACCAGTTTGCTCCCATCTTACCTGATCGACCTGAATATAGATTATTCTAGTCAATGGTGTGTCACCAAGTATTTTTTTAATCTCGGTGAATATACATTTTTTAAAATGCACAATAATGCTAAATAATCATAACTCATAAAAATCTATTTTGTGCTTTTATTTGACACTCATACGGAGCCTCCTCATCACAGTGTGCAGTGATGTGAACATAATATACTGTAATACACACTACAAATATAAAGAGAAGTACTCAAATCTTAGCTTAGTGCAGGTAAAGAGTTGACAAAAACTGTAAGTCATTGTCCTATTTTCATTTGCGTTGTTGCACCAATGAAATAACTATTTAAACCAGCACAGGAATGAAACTATCTTTCATTCATTCTTTTAAATTGCTCTAAGTAGTCTGTATATAGAATGAAGCTTATGTGGTTAAAAAAAAAAAAAAAAGTGCTGCAGGCATTTGTCATTTGTGTCTAATTTATAATACAATGTATATTTTTTAACATTTCAATTTTTAATATTACCCAGGTAAAAGAAGATCTGCTTTTGGATGGACAGCTCTACATTTAGCCTCACACTTTGGCCATAAAGATGTAGTGGAGGAATTACTCAAGGTGAGCCAGACAGTGTACAAGCTGGGAGCTGTCCTACGTACTTATTTCCAATGAGGAAAATAAGTACTTGGCTTTTAATTTTCATTCGTTGAAATTGATGGTTTAAACGCTTACGTTTGGTACAGAAACCATTACAGAGGTCAGACATTTCCTGTAGTTCTTAACCAGATTTGTACACTCTGCAGCACTCCTCAATACAGATCTTTCAGGTTTCAGGGCTGTCTCTGGGCAACATGGAATTGCAGCTCCTCCATTAATTTTCTTTTGGGTTCAGGTTTGGAGACTGGCTTGGCCTTGGCTACGTGTTTCGGGGTCATTGTCATGCTTACTGAGTGAATGAGGTCGCGATACATGACCTCAGCCATCCTCTCCTTAGTACTGTGCAGTCTTCTGTCCACTTGGCAGAAAAGCACCACCAGAGCATGTCATCAAATACTTATTTCATGCAATTAAATGCAAAATATTTACAAAATCATACAATGTGATTTTATGGATTTTTCTTGTATCTACGGTGGGAAATTTGGAGAAAGCAGCGTATCAAGAATTAATTTTCCCCAATGTTCATACAGGCTGGGGCTGATATGAACTTGCAGAATGGCAGTGGGGACACAGCACTACATGAGGCAGCACTGGCAGGAAGAAAGGTGTGTGTTGATTGTCATCACTTTTCTGCACAGGGCACAGGGCACTTCCTTCACTTTATTAGGTGGATGTGCACTCCCTAAGTAGCCCCTAGACTTTGCGTGTCTATAAGTAGCTGTGGATATTTTGTTGTTTCCGTCTGCATCCTTAGCAGGCCTGGATTGGCTGGGCACCTTAGAATTTGAGACTAAAATAGATTTTGTCGCCAATGTTTTTTAATTTGTACGTTCTCTGCAGGAAGCTGTGCTGTTGCTTTTGCGATATGATGCCTGTGCAACTGTAATCAATAGCAAATCCCAGGTCCCCAGAGATCTCACTACAGATGATGAGATAACCACCATGCTGGAAGGTGTGTGAAAGTGTGTGTGCATGTATCACATGTTTATGAGAGAGACACATGCATTCTCTCTGTGTGGAACAGCTGCAGAGAGGCGAGAGGAGAGGAGGCTGGAGGAGAAGCTTCTGGAAGCAGCACGAGATGGAGACAGCACTGTTCTGTCCCAGCTAGTCAGTCAGACGGCATGACCTCTGCCTTGTGTGTTCTGTAAAGTGTGATTGCACATCCTGACTCCAAACCCTGGGATTTAATCAAGTTAAGCAGGAGGAGGCCTCCAGACATCCACTGCAGAGACCTGATGGGAAACACACCATTACACTGTGCTGCCAGCAGGAGGCAGAAGCTGTGTGTGTTTAAACTGCTGAGAAGCGGAGCCAGCCCCTACCTCAGGAACAAGAATGGTATAATCTTGACCCATATCCAGTAGCAAAATTGATTCCATATGGTGATATGAACCATACCGAATGCAAATTATGTGCCTGAGTGCATTTTAAAACCTTGCTGTTAAACATTTTTGTTGCATTTGGTATCTTAGCACAAAATAACATAGGCCATGTGCTGTAATGTTCTTGGTGAGGACTCCATCCCTCACTTGTACATATGATGTTTTCAGATCAGTCTGTGTTTGACCTTGCCAGCAGTGATGAGATCAGACTCCTTCTTGAGGGCACAGTAAGTATTTTTCTTTTCATTAGTTCAGTTTGTGACATTAACGGTTCGAGTTGTTTTCTGGACATAATGTGGATGAATACCTGATAAAGGCCTCATATGAAGGACATGTTAAAAATGAAGTGAGCTGAACGTCTCTAAAGAGAGTGGAAACGTGTATTCAGGCCTAGTTAGTATATGAGCAACTAGGCTGCTGTACAGTGTTGGCAGAACCACTTGGCGGATCCTGGAACTGCCCAGATGGGCAATAATCAAACCCTCTGGGTTCTTTCCGGTGCCAGAACTCCAGGTTCCATGGCTCCATTATAATAAATATGAGCTCAAAAGGATAAATTTAGCTCTTTTGTGGCCTCAGATTGTTCATACCTTTTTCCCATCTGCTTGTCATCATCTTTAACCCTTCTGACTCTATGTTCCTAATCAATAATCAACCTGATTGTTAATAATCAATCGGTAAATTGTTAAATATTCTTTCTTTCAGACTGTGGCATTTTCAGTGTCGAGGTTTGAGGGTCCACTCTGGAAGGTTTAGTTTTATTCTTTAAGGACTGATGATAGACTTACTACATACCTCATTCTAATTCCTTATTGTGATTCTGACCCCCCTCTATTAGAAATCAAACATTTTGGGATGGCGATCACATTGGATTGTCCTTCAAGATGGGGAGTTGTCATGGTATCGTAACCAGTAAGTTTGTTTTAGATTGTAAGACTCTATCCTTATGTCTCAAAATGCACGTGTAATCAAATATATGAATTTACATAAATGAACAGTATTAACGCAGGTGCATTTTGTTTATGTCCTGTGTGGGGGTCTGACCTATGACATGGATATGATATTCCACATAGCCAGAGACACAAAAAATCATTTTGTCTGTGTTGTGTTTTCCTATGACTATGTGGTGTGTCTACTGTGATCAGGGGTGATGCTGCAGAAGGGGTGGGAAGGCAGGGCAGTCAGATGCTTGCCCAAGCCTACTGTACGGTCTGTATCACTGCAGAAAACACCATACTGCACTCCTTACATCTTCTAACTAAACTGCTTATAAGCTTATGAAATGCTGGCGAAGTTTGATTCATAATTATACACTCTTGGTTTTCACTTTGAACGGTTACTGTTTCTTATGGGAGCATTTTATATAGTTATACGTATACTAAGTTGCCCTCTTAGGTTTTCTTTTTATGTTTTATTTTTAAGTTTTGGAAGCATTGTATGAATAATAGTTTCAGAAATTAGGTTTCTAACACAAATCTTTCTTAAGGTTGCTGATGTTTCTTCCAGTTTATTCCCTCAGACAAATGTTCTTTCACCTTAAAATGCAATGATGGCAGTTTCCACTTCTTCAAAGTGTCTTCTCAGAATACCGATCCTGAAGTGACGAGAAATGTGAGAAGAGTTTTCATTTCATCCAGTTAAAAATGAGCATTTGTCACAACTTTAAAGTAACTGTGTGTGTGTGTTTGCAGAAGTGGTTAGATGTGCTTGGGGACCACTCTGCCTGGGGTTCCTTCCACAGCTCAGTGAAGGAGGCTGAGGTCCTGGAGAAAGGGGAAAGAGCTGAGATGGTGTCTTCAGAAGACCTGACCGATGCACTGCTGGTGTGTCTTAAAAAAAATATATACACACACTCTTAAACAAATTGAGATTAAATCACATAAAGAGGGGATGCTCTTTGCTGAACAGATCGAGTTGTTTTCTGGACATAGGTTTGAATCCACTAACATTCAAAATTGCCAGAATTATGTTACTGCTTCAGGTTTACTTTATATTGCCTGTTTTCACATTCCAGGTAGCTGAAACCTGTCAGCAGAAGTTGGAAACTCAAGTGTCCATTTTCCACTCCATGGTGAGGAATGAAGAGAATGAAAGTAAGAGCTTCTGCCACTTTTAAATTATACATATTTTAAACTGGATTTCTTCCCTCTGTTTTTATCATCTTACCAATTAATATTAACTTACAGACCATTTACTCATCAATCAGGCATGATAATAAAGAAAGGAAAAGATGGAGACAGTGTCATGTTATGGACAATATTCTTTTGGGAAAGTTTGTCCTGCATTCATGTGGATGTTAATTTCACCTAAAAATTGTTATAGACTGTCATAACTGAGTTAGGGCAGGAGGCACAATCACAAAGCAATTACATTTATTTCCAAACAAAACATAAATGAAACATTCTATCTAATGAGTGCTGTCAAACAATGCCTTTTTAAAACACATTTGATGTATTTTCTTTATTTTCATGACCATTTACGTTGGTAGATTCTCACTGAAGGCATCAAAACTATGAATGAACACATGTGGAGTTATGTACTTAACAAAAAGTGGAGACCTGACCTCCACAGTCACCGGACCTGAACCCAGTCAAGATGGTTTGGGGTGAGCTGGACCGCAGAGTGAAGGCAAAGGGGCCAACAAGTGCTAAACTCCTCTGGGAACTCCTTCAAGACTGTTGGAAAACCAATTCAGGTGACGACCTCTTGAAGCTCATCGAGAGAATGCCAAGAGTGTGTAGAGCAGCAATCAGAGCAAAGAAACTAGAATATAAAACATGTTTTCAGTTATTTCACCTTTTTTGTTGAGTACATAACTCCACATGTGTTCATTCATAGTTTTGATGCCTTCAGTGAGAATCTACCAACGTAAATGGTCATGAAAATAAAGAAAACACATTTTGGCCTGTACTGTATGTATTAAAAAGATGTATCATTCCATCCCTAAAAAGGAACAGTTCAAAGAAATGTCCTCACTATGACATTGATGTACTGTATCTGCATCAGACGCGCTAGTGTAAGACTTGTCTATGTTACCCCCCCTTTCTCTGTTACATGCGTGTGTCAGACCTGGTGGGACCAGTGTTGCTGAAAGCCAGGGAGGCCTGCGGTCTCTCTGCTGAGAGCTGCTCAGCCCTGCGCATCTGCCTGGACCTGCTTTCCAAGAGACAAGAGGTACCAGTGTGTGTTTTAGAGGAGTTGCTGCCTAAAGTGCCTTTAAGTTCAAAATCTTCTCAGTTTCTCTGGTATAATCTCATATAAAATGTGTTTATATGTCTATAAACATCTATTTTTTAGGAAAGATAATTCGTTTGTGTTATTTGAAATTGAAGGTAGCATCAATCAGTGTCATCAATCAGCGGCATGATTTGTTCAGAGTTGTTCTATCTTGTAAATGATTAAAACCTTCATTATTGTTATTATTATTATTATCAGACTTTTTGCAATAAGTAAGATCATGGACAAAAATTGTTCTGTTTTTTTTTTCATGTACTGGGTTGCCACGGAGTACGGTTGGGAGGGAGTGGTTTGCGGGCAGGTTCAGGACTTATTACCAGCTCTATGAAGAGAAGGGCATTGCCACCAATCCCTTTTGTGCTGAGGTCTGCAGACCGCTCAGTATGGCTCAGCCCAACACGTGCACACACACACACACACACACACACACACACGCAGACGCGCACTTGCATACGTAGTGAGGTCCCATGGCTGTGTGCGCTCACTGGCTGCTCGCTCTTTCTGTGGGGCACGTGACACGTTCCCACTCTTACACTCACACACGGCAGCAGGGACAGAGGAGAGGTGGCAGCACCCTTCATCCAGGCAGGTATATTTACACACACATGCACAGCGGCATTCTGTCTCGGCTCACTGGAAATGCGCTCGGTTTCGACTGTGGATATTTTGTTGTACATTTGTGCGTAATTTGTGTTACTGAACTTGCGTGTGCGTGTCTAGTTTGTGTAGTTTATTTCCTGCACTGGTCAGTGAGGTCATTATGGAATAGTTTTTGGACACAGGGATGAGCACTGAAGGATGTAATTGACCCTTTTGTTTAGGTGTGTGTGTGTTTGGGAGTGCAGTGACCAGGGAACCATTCTAAAGTTGTGTAGCTCCTCCTGAGGTCATAGCGAATTGGTGTTTTCACTGTGGGCCAGGAGGCAGGCTTGTGAGCTCTTTTTCATTACAAGCTTGATGAAGGGATTCGAGAGAAAATGGTGTCTGACTGTGAGAGCAGGTGGAGTGGCGGTGATAATTCCACAAAGCTTTCCAAGTTTTGTCATTAAAGAGAAAAAAAAACTCTTCTGATGCAATATTTATAAAGCGGGTCAGTCGGGTCTGGAGGTGGCCCATCTGCTACCTAAAGAAGGATTTGCCTGATATGCTGTTTGCTGGATAAATTGATAATTGGCAAATGTCTGAGCAAGCATGGGTGGCCAGCTTAGACCAATCAGAATGATCTGTGACGGTGACAAGATTAGCTCACCTTACTTCGGTATAGTGTGGGCGGGGCCACCATTGCCACATTAACCCTAATCCTGTAATTATCATCTCCCCCTCATATATATTCTGATCCACCAAGGGCTCAGGTTCCTGTCAGCTCACACCCAGCTTGGGTGAGTTTTCCAGTCAAGCATTCGGATTCCGGCTGCCTTGTTTTTTTTTTTTTTATCAGATGTGTTCATTCATGCTGGAGCTCTGGGGAAGAAGGCAGCTGCCTCTTGAAGTTCTCTGCTCATTTCCGAAGTGTGAAATCACCATGGTAACCGTCTCCGTATGTAGGACACCAGAGAAAGGGCGGTACCTGAGACGGGACGCTCTCTCTGTGCCGGTGAATTAAGACTGGTGTTAGCCTGGCCACCGCTGACATCCAGCCCTTACCCTGCTGGGAGGGGGTACGGTAGGGAGGCGGTCTGGCGTTGTGTAATATCCCTGCACGCAGAAGCGCCTGTGTTAAGGCCCTGTAATGTCCTCTTAAGCTTCACTAGCTCCGTGTCTTTTTATCCTCCAGCAAGTGAACCCATAGTTCTGGAGAGAGACGCGGGTCTCCTAGGCTTTGAGCTGCTGTTCGCCAACAAAAGATGCTTAAAATAGCACTATGGCCAGTGAGGCGAGAGCAGCACAGCTGAGCGACCCGACCGTCGTCCCATCTCGCCTGTCCTGCCTTTTCAAACACTCCGGGAAATCACTTTATGACCCCTTTACCATGAAACCAGGGGGATGAAGAGAAAGGGGGTACGTTTATGAATATGCAACCGTGTGTGTTATTTATAGACAGCACTTTCCAGCATTGATTACAGAATTCATAAGAATTCAGAATCTGGTGATGTGCTTGTGAGTTTTTACTCTGCATATATTTAAGATCATGGCCACAAATCTTAAACAAATCTCTGACAGTGCATACAATCCAACTGTTCCCGCTACCCATGCAACATCAGATTACGCTGTAAAAAGTGAACACTGGCTAAACTTAAATAAAATTGAAAGTAATCTGTCACACCTAATATTTTAGCATTGTCGTAATGTAAATAAGCAAGTTTTATTGGTTTATTTACATTAAAACAATATTAAAATATTAGGTGTTATAGATTTTGACTGCACAGACTGGGAGATGCAGCCACCTATGACCACTCTGTGGACTTGGAGGAGTACACAACTTCAGTCACCAGTTACATCGGCAAGTTCTTTGCACGGATTGAGGCAGAGATCAGGGAGCCACAGGGGAAAACGACTCCCTCTCCCAACGACCAGGTCCTCTGTCTTTCCACGGGAGACGTCAGGATGACACCTCCGCAGAGTCAACCCCCAGGACCAGACAACATACCTGGTCGGGTGCTACGGGAGTGTGCTGACCAGCTTGCAGACATCTTCACAGATATCTTCAACTCATCACTGAGTTCAGCCATGGTTCCTACCTGCCTCAAAATCACCAACATCATCCCAGTGCCTAAGAAGTCAACGGTGTCCTTCCTCGATGATTACCGGCCCACAGCACTCACACCCATCATTATGAAGTGTTTTGAGTGGCTGGTTCGGAGGTGCATGAAGACCCAACTTCCACAGAATCTGTACCAACTTCAGTTCTCCTACCGACCAAACCGCTCTACAGAAGATGCAATCTCGTCTGCCCTTCACACAACCCTCTCCCACCTCGACAAAAAGACACTTACACCAGAATGCTGTTTATCGACTTCAGCTCAGCATTCAATACTGTCATCCATCAGAAGACTGTAATGAAGTTGGACCTGCTGGGAATAAGTTCTCCACTCTGCAGCTGGATCTTGGACTTCCTAACAGACAGGATTCAGTCTGTGTCTATAGGACATAACACCTCCAAGGTCCTCAGACTGAGCACAGGTTCCCCACAGGGATGCTGCTCAGCCCACTGCTGTTCACTCTGCTGACACACGACTGTGCTGCACAGTACAGCTCGAACCCCATCATCAAGTTCGCAGATAACACAACAGTAGTGGGGCTCATCACCAACAATGATGAGTCTGCCTAAAGAGAGGAGATAAAACATCTGGTGGATTGTGCCAGAGCAACAACCTGATTCTCAATGTCACCAAGACCAAAGAGATGGTTGTCAACTTCAGGAAGAAACCGACTGTCCCCACCCCACTGCACATCGATAGATGTGCCACTGCCAAGGAAGTTTCTGGGTGTGCACATGACTATCCTGGAGCCTCAACACCACCTCCACCACCAAGAAAGCCCAGCAATGTCTGCACTTCCTCAGGAAGCTGAAGAAGGCCAACCTCCCTCCTCCCATCCTCACATCGTTCTACCTGGGGACCACTGAGATGTTCTCTGCTGCTACATCACTGTCTGGGACAGGAAATGCACTGTCGCTGAGCAGAAGGCCCTGCAGCAGATAGTGAAGACAGCAGAGCACATCATCTGGGTTCCACTTCCACCATCTCCCAGCTCTACGAGAAACACCTCATCCATCGAGCTCGGAACATAATGAAGGACTCACCACCCCTCACATGCCCTGTTCTCCCTCCTACCATCTGGCAGACATTCCACAGCATCAGAACTGGAACTGCCAGACACATATCCACTTACAAGCATCCTACATGATGTTATGTCCTGTGTTTCCTGTTCATTGTACAGAAAAGTTTTACTTTTCTCCTGTAGATGTAACCTGTACAGTATTTAAGCTTTAATTTTAGTTAGTTTAGTTTTGTGTGTATATACATATGTATTTTTCGCTCATGATTGCATGTGGGTGGAGGTCTGTGTGAAACATTATTTCAATACATGGTATACTGTTTGAATCTACCTTGAATCTTGAATCTATAATCTTCAATCTTGAATCAATTCCATTTTTTAAGTTTAGCCAGGGTTTTTCAGTGTATGGATGAGTAAGTGAGTATTAATGTAGGTTCTCCAGCCACTCACAGATAAATTGTCTGCTGGCTTTTTTTCATGGAAATTGTTAGAATCTCACATATGAGTCGGCTGCACCGTGCTCTCTCATTGGCTGGATCCTTTCCAGCTGTTGAGGCAAGAGGTTAGACAGCTGACCCAACTCTTCAGAGTTTGGTAAAAAGAGGAGATTTATAGTCAACAGACAAAAGATCTTTACATTTTGGACAAAAAAGTGTCTAAAGGTGAAATAAGAGTTCTGATTCACGTGTCCCCTGTCATGATCACTAGAAAGGATTAAGAGCCAGGTGCAGATGGATCCAGGTTTGTTTATTAATAACCAAAAGCAAACAAGGGAACAGGAGAACTGAGACCTGGAAAAAGGACAAACAACAAGCAGGGTCAGTACTTTGTGGAAAGGATCATGGGAAGCGAGAGGTGAGAGAGGGAGTCAGAAAGGTCATTGTTGGAGCCCCATCAATAGAGAAAAAATTTATTGAATGAAAAGTATGTGTGGTACAGGGGTGTTAGCGTCCTAGTAGGTTAAACATTCAAGTATGAACCAGAAGTTCAAACCCCACTTTTGTGTCCCTGAGCAACACACTCAACCCTGAGTGTCTACAAGGGGACTGTCCCTGTAACTACTCATTGAAATTCACTCTGGATAAGTGCGTCTGATAAAGTGTTCTCATTCATGTAGTCATATGACTTTTAATTGTCACATAACGTTGCTAATCGCAGACCTGAAAGACTGAATCAACCCAAGATCCAAACACTGGCTCCACATGCTTGGACAGTAGGAACGATGCATGATTGGTGCATTGCTTGATCCCTTTTCTCTTCTTATGCACTTTGGAAGAGGGTAAACCTCCACTCTTAAATGCAGAGGACACTTTCACTTCTCATCCCTGCCATTGATGCATCATACTGATGGCAGATATTTGAGTGGCTTACTTGATCCGTCTGGTCTGGTTGCTCCAGCACATCCTCAGGTGTGCTGTTGTCCTCTACGGTGGTCTGCAACTCACCGTAGAACTTCAGGTGTCCAAGCTCCCATATTCTGCTTTGAAAGTGAAAGTGAAGTGAAGGTCATTGTGAAACGCTGCACCACACAACCAAATATGTCCTCTGCTTTTAAACATCACCCTTGGTGAGTAGTGGGCAGCCATGAGAGGCACCCGGGGAGCAGTGTGTGGGGACAGCACCTTGGAGGTGTGGCATTCAAATTGGCAACCTTCTGATTTTGTGTCCATTTTCTTACCACCACTGCCCTCTGTAAAGTGTAATAAAGGCTGGTGGGTCTGAGCATCTGCTGGCCCCCTGAGCAGCTGAGGTCATTTTTGTCTCTAAGGGGTGCAACCTTCTGGCAGTATTTTGAGCACGTGTCTGGGTTTTATACAGTAGGAAATCAATTTCGAAATATACCATTCCATACCATATATTTATAAAGCACTTTAACACAACAAAGGAGCTGAAGTGATGTACATAAAAAAAAAAAAAGTTAAATTACCAGGAACAGGACAGGTTGGCCTGTTTGACACTGATTGGTAGGTCATTCCATAGACGTGGGCTGGCCCTGTCACCTCTGTGCTTGTAATATGACCTAGGAACAGACTATAGTCTCTGGTCTGAAGACCTGAGAGAACAGGGTGGAGTGTAAGAACAGAGAAGGTCTGACTAATAGGCTGGAGGGTTGAGTCAATTTGTAATCAATGATTTTTCACAAGGGGCATACATTCTGTCTTACTCTCATTGAGGTCCAGGAAATTTAAGGTCATCCACCTCTTGACATCAGTCAGACAGTTGAGGAGCGGTTGGATAAAGCACCGCTTGTTTTGCTTAAGCTATACTTGACAATGGTCTGCATTGAAATAAAAAAGAAACATTGTGTTTGTGAAAAAGTAGCTTCAAGAGGAAGTAAGTACAATGAGAATAAAAGAAAGGAGCACCATGGTACCCCCCACAGAATAAAATATATATTAGTAAAACGGAAAGATGATTGCCAAAAACAATCCTACACCAAGATCTGTCATGTAACTTTTAGAAAGGCAGGAACCTTTGAGTTTGTTTTTGAAGACTTTAGTCTTTAATGAGTGCACTAATATATATTTATAAATGGAATAAATGGAAACGAGGTGCTGAAACATCAGATTTGATGTAGAGGGCCAGTGGTCTCAGAGAGATGCCATTTATCCATTTCTACTGGACAACAATTCCTGAGACTCATCCTATATGAATATAATGAGTTTTTATTGTACCAAACAGAATTAAGGTGTAAAGTTGGTACAGCATGTTAAGCCATTGACACCTCCTAATAGTGGAAAATGATGATGCATCTAATCAGGCCATAGCACTTCAACCACAATAATAATTTCTTGCAGAGATAGTTGTGGTGGTGCTGTTATTAATGTTGGAACTGTAGAGACCTCTCACAGTCTCTGCATTTGCACACTGCAGAGTATATGGACTTAATAACACTTCAGTGGACAATTGTCAGGAACAAAGACAGTTCATACATTGCCATACATTGATAACTGCAGTTATTTTGTCCAGGGATCAATGTTTGCTGTTATATTACATAAGGGTTATTTATTTATTTGTTTTACATTAAGGCAAATGAGTTGCATTTATTTTGCTTCTGCTGTGCAACGCCAACTACATTAGTAAGATTAAATTTGAACTGCCACTGCCAGTTAATCCATCAAGAGGTCTGAGTGAAAGAAATCCTACTCTTATTTAATCTCCTGTTTTGCAAAGTATCTTTTATGCATTTCCTTACTTTTATATGATCACATTTCATACTACTACTACTACAAAAAATGCCCTGTCTGTGTGTATTTTGTTAGTCTTCAGCCTCTGAAGCACAGTGCACAGTGTCTTTTTTCCCCCTCAGTAGATAATCAGAAAATTAAGTTCCAAATGCAGACTGGTCATCTTGACACGGCAAGTCTGCTGTAACTCCAAATCTAATTATTTCTTTATATTGCTAATAACAGAAAAATGCTGTCCGGTGACAGCAGAGCAGAGCCATTAATGGTTAATGTGAAACTGATATGGACACTCCTCAATCTCTTCAGCGTTCTGTTTGTTCACCGAGGTCCTCTCAGCCTGGCAGGTTCTGACGCCACGTTGCGGTCCTCGCTCTAATTATCTGTCCCTTCTCCTCGCAAATGCTTACAGGTGTGGAGTTTGCAGCTGGAACAGGAAGTGGAGAAAAATAAGATCCTGACTACAGCACTGAAGGACTTGGCTGCTAAGCGGGTCGGCAGCACGGCCAGGAAGTCCCCAACTTTGAGCACATCCAGTGAGGATGAATTCTATGATGCTATTTCTGGTGAGGAAGACTGTCCTCCTGAAGGGGTTGAGGTCTCCTCTGATGCTTAAACATCTTTAAACTTTAATCAGCCTGCATTTTATTTGAATGCCTCCCAGTGATTAAATCAGCTTGTCGGAAACCAACATCATGCATATAAAATGTCTGTAGTTTAAAATGGTCGCTTGTGATTTAATATTTGATTTTCAAATTTCAAATGAAGATTGACCTGTCCCCATTAGTAAAAGTTGAAATGCTACCTGTTGTGGTTTGCTGCATCATAGAATGCAGTTTGCAGAAGTAGTTTGAACCAACATGAAGGCGGTGAATAAAGCATTTTTGTTCTAAAAAGCATTGTGCCTTTTCATTTTCATGGTTTATTTATAAGTAATATTTCCCAACATTTCCATTATGGAAAGTTTATGGTAGATCTATATTTGAAGGGTTGTTAGAGGATCTAGAAATGAGAGAAGCTGTTCCTGTAATGATCCATCATAGCTATCAGGTATTTTAGCGATTTGAACATTTGCAGCCATGCTGCTGCCTCTCCCGTGCGCCACATTCAGGGTCACATGAGCGTTGAGTCAACAAGCAGGCTCCGAGCCGGCAGGTCTGGTGTCCGATTGGTGCACGGTTCCCCGGGCTGTGTTGAGCTTGGCAGTGGGCGGTGTCTCCCGGAGACTGTGACAGGTAGTGGATGGCGAACTGGTGTCAGGTCTCAGCCTAGTGAGGTGGTGTTTGATGAGCGCTTGCGCTTGTGTTTGTCCCCGCAGACTGTGACAGCGGACTTACCCTGAGCCACTTCCTGTCTGCAGCCCTGGGACCAGCCCTCAGATAAGGACGCCCACGTTTAAGCCCTTGGTGACCCCCTCAGCTTGGCAGGCATGTCAGGGGACGGTAACCATGGCAGCAACGGAAATAAAGGACACAGGTGAGACCCCCCCCCCCCCGCCTCCAGACACCGGAGCAGATGTGTGTTTGTGTTACGGGCAACATGAAGAGGTCCTGTGGCTTCTCTCTGCACAATTACTCGGCTACTTAAATCTTCCATTTCCAGCGTTTCAGGCACCCGCCGGTGTTGCGGTGTATTGTCCGAAATATGAAACCAGGTGTGTCTGTGAACGGCGGGAAACCCACGTACATCCTTGTGTGTGAGTGTGAGAGCGTGACACGCTTCCATTCATCCGTGTACACTGAAGGCACACTGCTCTGGTTTAATCCCAGATCTGGGCCGTGAATAATTTAGGGTGGTGTTTTTACATCAGACGGGGTGGCAGGGATACTGCCTGGCAGTGTGTGTGTGTGTGTGTGTGTGTGTGTGAACATTTTATACATTGTGTTCATGGTAACTGACTGATATTCAGTAGTTGTGAACTGAAGGAACTGGAATTGGAAGGGAAGTGTGCTTGATGTAGCCGATCTTCTGGAACCTTCTGATTAGTTAATAAAGTGGCTCATGAAAGACATGCAGGTGCTGAGGGTGTTCATCAGGCAAGTTGTATTCCTCACTCACTGTTCACACAGGCACACACGCATGCAGGTATCACATGCCTACTGATCGAGGCTGTTTATACAGACGGTGTCAGGTGACCTTCTCCTCCTGGGCTGATTATGGTGCTCCCAATTAGGACGAGATGATTGTAGATTAGTTTACATTTTATTGAGATTCAATGCCCTGGCATTAAAACTGCTCACCTCTGCTGAATACTAAGACAATGATATCAAAGGCCTGATTTCAGCATCCAATTTCACTCGTCCAGTGCAGACATGAAGCTTTTTTCAGTAGTTTCTTTTTAATGGCATTCCATAATTTCAATCAGTTCATTCTAGGCATGTAACCGTACACAGAGGTGTAGCACAAATCTGTGGGCCCTGTACGTAGTCCGTGTGCACTCTCAGTCCTCTCATTCGTCTCCAAGCTTTATTTTAGGCTTTTGGGAAATCATTCCCTTTGTCCCCTTCACGGTTCAAAAAATCATGGTTCAGTACATACCTCGGTTTTGAAATCACGGTTCGATATGGTTTGTTTTTGATTCAGCAATGTTAAAAGAAACAGAACATATATAGTTTCTTTTCCTAAAAAAAACTGTCTTTCTGTCAATGCTGCTGCAGCCTACTAATACAATTTAAGATAAATATTATTTCAGGTAAATAACTAGTAATGAAAGGGTGCATGTTCAGAAACTGTACAACAAAAGTCTGTATTATTATTAACTTTTACTAACCATTTACTAAAAGAAAAGTTTTTTTCAAGACATCAAAAAGGGGCAGGGCTTGAATCAGCCCATGCATCATATGAAATGAAGGTACAGTATTTACTTACAGTATACAGTACAGAAGTACAGTATCTGGACATGATTTCTGTTATGTTGTGACAGGAATATCTAAAAAAGTTTTTATTCAGGATTTAAATATTGAATTTGTGTCTGATGCCCGAATATTTCTTGGCAGGTCGTTCCAAAGATTTGCAGCTCTATTCATTAATATCTGATTGGTGCCAGATAGTACAGAATTCTTTCAAAGGTATCTAAGATTCTGGCACATTTTAGCAGCATTGTACTCGAATGTACGTTTTTCGTGATATGAGCTGGTGCCCATGAACTGCATCATCCAGCAAGTGTGAGCACAGTAAGAGTGACAGCTGCAGCTCTCACCATTTTTTCATGCTCTCATGCTTTTTCCATTTCTCCATCAGAACATCTTTGCCAGCTCCCATGTTCTCCAGAAATGATGTGTGCATCTGGAGCATCTTGAAGAAGTGCATCGGCATGGTGAGCTTAATATAATAAAATTAATCACTCTCCAAAACAGAACCACTCACGCCTAGACTGACATCAGTGGCAATGTAACAACTATTATTCACAAAGTATTCAATCCCGTATGCCCCAAGGCTAGAAGATTTAGAGTCCATAATCTGTGTAACCTGGCCAGTGTTATGGATTGGCCTCGAGGCTGCTGTGGATTTGTGTCTTTGCCCCTCAGGAGCTGTCAAAAATCACCATGCCAGTGGTGTTCAACGAGCCCTTGAGCTTCCTGCAGCGCCTGACTGAGTACATGGAACATACATACCTCATCCACCAGGCCAACACCTCCTCCAACTCCATAGAAAGAATGAAGGTGCTTTTTATGTTCAGTGAATGTGGATGTGATTTATCAATATTTTATATCCCATTACACTATTAGCTGAACCAGACTGCATACGTGCCAATGGACACAATGTGTGGGGGACATTTCACAGTTCTGTGTGCAGTGGCAGGATGGGGGTGGCCACAAGCAAGTTGTTGGGATGAAGTGCATACTTTCAATATTTAAATCCATATCTAAAAAATACATTTGGTATATTAAAACCTTGTGAAACCTACTTAATTTCATAACTTAAATGATCATGCAAGCATTTTTTTATTTTTCACTCATATAAAAAAAAAAATTCTTTGTTGGGGTAGCATTAATTGGTAACTGTGTATTGTTAATGCTGCATTTTACTGTTTGCAGTGCATAGCTTCATTTGCTGTATCTGCAGTGGCATCGCAGTGGGAGCGGACAGGGAAGCCCTTCAATCCACTGCTAGGAGAGACTTTTGAGGTTGTCAGGTTGGTGCCAATAAGCAAATCATCTAATGTTCAAAGTGATTATTCAACATTATGTGTTTTGGCACAGGACCTGCACTACATCACATTCCAAATGATTATGCAAATAGCTAATATTAAATATAATTTGGTTTACAATTAAACACATGGATGGTATTGTGTCTACGGTCTCTTTGGGTCACTGACATGAACCTCAGACACCTGTGGTAAGGTGAGCCCAAAAACCTACAGGAGGACATTCCACATTATTAAACAGACCACCGAAAAGCATCTCTCTGCTGACAAAAATCGTGAAGTAGTAGAGTGCTTATGACAAGGTGTGAAAGCTGTACAATGAAGATGTTTCTGGCAGACAAATATATTGGATTAGGAGAGCAGCTGCCATTACAAAGCAGCAAACAACTATTTGAAGCTGCTGGTGCCTCTGGAGTCACACAAAAGACAAGTCGTAGATTCTTGCAGTTATGCATAAACCTTCTATTCGGCTACACCAGAAATGGCTGCAGTGGGCCCAGAAATACATGAAGACTCATTATCATAAACAGTTTTGTTCACTGATGAATGCCATGCAACTCTTTCCAGATTTTCCACATGGATGGAATGGTTGATGGTTGGTGGATGACCGCCATGTCCCAACAAGGCTGTGACATCAGCAAGGCAGATTTTTCAGTGTTGGGCCCTTTAGAGTCCCCAAAGGTTTGAAAATGACATCTGGCAACTATGTGGAGTTTCTGACTGACCACTTTTTTCCATGGTACAAAAAGAAGAATCGTGTTTTCCCGTAAAAAGGGTGGTCATCCGAGATTGTGTTGACCTTGTTAATCTGACTCCATTCATTATTAACAATGTATTTGAACTCATCTGATGTTACCTGGAGATACAGAGGCATGGCACAATAGCAGTTACAGGAATGAACAGTTTCTAATTGAGATTATTAGATTGTTATTGCATTTGCATGGAAGGATTCTCTGTAAAATGGTACCGATGTTACAGAAAAAAAACAAATTAGTGAAACGGAAAAAGAAAGAGACAGAAAGACCAAGGAGCCAAACTACAGAGGGGTAGCCTGGACCTCAGAGAAGCAGGGGGAAGCAGGAGAGAAAAGCCCAGAAACTCTGGAATGTCACAAGACTCTGGTGACAGTTGAGAACGTGGAACTGGGTTTAATCAGCGCCGACCTGGTGTTTGTGTACTTGTTGTACTGTTGTACGTTCGCTTCTTTGTGCCTGACCGCAACTGGATTAATGGTTTCTTGCAACATTCGCTCTTTCAGTCATTTGTTGCCCTTTTGGCCACATGGTGACAGTCCTTGTTTGTGAGGGCGAGGCCACAGCACAGAGATAAAATTGGGGGTCTTCATTAACACATGATACGTCATGGACCTGGAATCTCCCAATTACATTCTGTAACAAAATCATCTCATGCTGCAAAGAATACCTCTGCATCATTGGCTACTATTGGCATGATGGAGAGCGACTCATGGTGTGGCCCCCATCCTCTCCCGACTTCAGTTCTATTGAGAACCTTTGGCGCAACCTCAAATAAAAGTATGAGGGTGGGAGGCACACTGTAAAAAAGAAGGTTGGGAGAAAGCTTTTTTAAGTTTAAGAGGGAACATTGCAATTCTCATGCAAACAGCAGCTCTGAAAGGCAATTCTAACACACACTGCAAAAAATTTCATGCAGAAACTCTAAAGACACACAAGGTCAATGGATGCAAGAATTGCGCAGTGACTATGAAATAAAGGCTGTTGTGGACCTCCTAATGCTGCAAATTCCACAAATGACCATTTTCAGTTCTTATAAAATGTTTTGAAATCTGTTGTGTGCAATACTTTGGAACATTTTATTTATTTATTTATTTATCCTGTTATCATTGGGAGGTTTGCTTAGTAGCATTGGAATTATACTCTAATGGCTGATGCCTTGAAATGACCGTCGTTTGCATTGAATATTTAGGAAAAATATCACTTGCATAATATTTTGGAATGCTGTTACTCCTTTAAAACTGTTTTACTACTGAAAACACCAATAGGAGACCCACATCTTTATGGAAACAGTTGGTAGCTCACCATATTCCGTGCCATTGAAAGAATAATGTCAATGATCATCAGTTGGCTGATTATGATGAGTATGAATATACACACACTGTTATACTACATTATATACTACATTAAATAAGATTCTTCTCAGTAGAGATGGTGAAGCCTCTCTGTACAGACTGAAAACAACCTCTTTAGGCTGCTTTTAGATAATGTGGAAATTGTAAAAGGATTATTTAAATTAAGAAGTGCCAAGTATGAGCACAATAGACCAATAATAAATAAACAATGCATCCGACTTTCTCCTGTATCAAACAGGGATGATCTGGGCTTCAGGTGGATGTCAGAGCAAGTGAGCCATCACCCACCTGTCAGTGCCTTCCACGCTGAGGGCGTAAACAGTGACTTCGTGTTCCATGGCTCTATCTACCCCAAACTCAAGTTCTGGGGAAAGAGTGTTGAGGCGGAGCCTAAAGGTATCATCACACTAGAGCTGCCCAAGTGAGTCCGGTTATTAATTTTACTGCTCATATACTCCCCCTTTAATGCACCTACCCTTTATTTACGCTGGTGATAAAAGGAAAGCACGCAGGTTCTTGTCGCTGTCATAAAGCCGAGGCAGAGTATTTGACCACAAAATGGTCCCCTCCCCTGCAGGTAAACACGAAATAATCACACACAAAATAGTGTGAAGCCGTAATGAAGGTAGAGAAGAACGTAAAAGTGAAAAATGTAATTCCTTGTTATGAACAAGTACAAGCAGAGCTAAATCCATTCATACTGAAAAGTCCAAAATATGGGCAAGTTATTTTTATAATTGCAGTTTTGACATTTCACCAGTCCAATTTTCAAATATGACCTGAAAAGATGACATGGCATTTAGCTGACACTTTTATCCAAGCAGGTTTCCCCTGGAGCAGCTACACTGCATCCTTTGACATAATAGACTGGATAAATATGATTTGCATTTAAAGAGAAGAATGAAAGTGAAGTGTTTGTCACACGTGATACACAGCAGCACAGCACACAGTGCACACAGTGAAATTTGTCCTCTGCATTTAACCCATCAACCTGAGTGAGCAGTGGGCAGCCATGACAGGCGCCCGGGGAGCAGTGTGTGGGGACGGTGCTTTACTCTGTGGCACCTCAGTGGTACCTTGGCAGATCGGGATTCGAACCTTCTGATTACGGGGCCGCTTCCTTAACCACTAGGCCACCACTGCCCCCTAGAATGGACTGAACCTAGAATTAACAGCAGGAAACACACAAAATACATACATTCATGTGGTTGATTTTTCATTATGAAATGATCACCACAAAGAAGTATGCATTACAAAAGTGCAAGTGATTGTCATTGTGATTGTCATTGTGATTTTCATGAAACACCGAAGCACAGCATACAGTGACACAATGAAATGTGTCCTCTGCTTTTAACCATCACCCTTGGTGAGCAGTTGGCAGCCATGACAGGCACCCGGTGTGTGTGGGGACGGTGCTTTGCTCAGTGGCACCTTGGCAGTTTGGGGATTCAAACCTTCTAATTACAGATCCACTTCCTTACTCACTATGCCAGCACTGCTCCTCATTTGCATATTCATAATCAGGTGCTCTCGTACATGACAGTGAATCATGATCATTCTTTGCAGTTTCTATCTGAAAAGTACGATTGTATGAAAAACAGACAATGCATTGAATATCAAGCCTGGTGGCGACTTTTCTCTCTTACACAGGCACAATGAGGCATACACCTGGACCAACCCCACCTGCTGTGTGCACAACATCATTGTTGGGCAGCTGTGGATCGAGCAGTATGGCAATGTGGAGGTCATCAATCACAAGTAGGGGTTTTTAAAAAAGGGGGGGAGCACTGATGGAACGGAGGAAGCTAATCTAAATGGAAACTGGCCGTCTTTATTTGAACAGGACGGGAGAGAGGTGCATTCTGACTTTCAAGTCCTGTGGTCTTTTTGGGAAAGAGCTGCACAAAGTGGAAGGATACATCCTGGATAAAAGGTATTTCATTTGTTCATTTATTAATTCATTCTTTCTGTGTCCTCTCCCACCCCCCTAATCCACGTTGTGCTGTGTGCAGCAAAAAGAAGGTCTGTGCAATCTATGGCAAGTGGACTGAGTGCTTGTACACCGTGGACTCCGCCACATTTGATTCTCACAAGAAAGCAGACAAGAAGTCTGTGGAGGAGAAAAAGAGTAACAAACAGGTGCACCGCTGACACACGGGCATGATGGGTTCAGATGGGTTCTTCAAATGCTGTTGGTTTTTCATTGCCACAATCAGAGAAAAATAATGAACTTATTCCCTGTGCTGGATGGAAGGTTGAGGAAGTGGAGCACATTTTCAGACATTTTCATCAGTTACAAAGTAAAGCAAAGCAAAAGCAACACATGTTGGTTTTGGTGTGATTAGGGTTAGAGCTGAGCTGTCTCTGAAAGCGCAAAGATATCAAAATCCATTAGAATGCATGGTCTGATATTAAATCTCACTATAAATGGCTGTCATTTAATCTTTCAGTATTTAATATTTTTTATTAATGCCAATTAGTCACTGTGTCTTCATTTTTTTTTTTTTTAGCAAGGCCTAGTTTATTTTATGTATTACTTATCATCCATTATTTGATCTTGTGCTGAATGACATGGTTTTGTTCCAGAGCAGTGTAGATGAGGAACCAGAGGAGATGCCCCTCCCAGAAGCTGAGACAGTGCAGGTCATCCCTGGCAGTGAACTGGTGTGGAAGATCTCCCCCCGTCCAGCCAACTCGGCCCAGGTCAGTCAGGGCTGTCGTACTTCATCCAAATGAAGCCACATTTAGACCGGCAGCAGGGGAAATCATGGAATGGATGTAAATGTGAAAGATTAGTGACATGAGACCATATTTCGGACTGATGTTCTTACAGACAGGCCTGATACCTTATTGAAATGAAAATGAAACACACCACATGCCCTTTCTGCTCTTCCACAGTTCTATGCCTTCACAACATTTGCCATGCAGCTGAACGAGATGGATGAGAGCATGGAACAGGTCTTACCCCGAACAGACTGCAGACTCAGGCCTGACATACGAGCAATGGAGAACGGGGACATTGGTACACGGAACCGACACTAACATTTACTCAGCAGCAGTAATGAATTCCAAATTGCCTCTTTGGGCATGACGTGCTCTTGTCGGACACTTAGAATGTGGTTGTGTCTGCAGATAAGGCAAGTGCAGAGAAGAAACGTCTGGAGGAAAAGCAGAGAGGTGCAAGAAAGAACCGCTCTAAATCCAGTGATGAGTGGAAGACCAGGTAAATTTCCGCTTTGCTGCAGGACTTTGGCAGATGATGGAGCCAGTTTCTGCTAGTGTTTATTTGTTAAGGAATTGGAGTAATAATTAGAATTATTATTTAATGTATTTACAGTCCAGAGCCTAGTCTCATTTTCTTTTATTTGACAGTAATGCGATTGGTGGACTTTATCCAAAATGATCTGGAATAACAAAATTTTCAAACTGGTGTAAAAGCACATGCATAAAGCATATGACACATGCAAACATCATTAAATATCATGTTTCTTTCTTGTTTTTTCTATGTATTTATGTATATCCTGAGGAAGCCTTTGGTGTGCAATAGTGAACAAACCCCACACTTAACGCAGAGCACTGTGCTTCAAGAATAGTAGCATTAATGGACTTTACACATTAATGCAGAAATGGATTTGAAGTTGTAAAATGATGACGTCTGTAAAAACGTCTGCAGGGTCTCTCCTCATAACTTCAGATAATAGACACTGATCAGGCTTCAAACCATTGTAATGGTTTGATTACAAATGGTTTGTAATTACAAACCATTGTAATTACATTTTATACATTTGTGCTAATATGTTATTGTCATAAAAATATAATACTATAATTAGCCAATATTGGTGTCTATTGGTGTCTAGTTTTTATTGTCATGTAATTTGTGTGCATTTTCCTATAGGTTGATTTGCATTGTGTTTTTCTGCCTGTTTAATAAGAAACCCCACCTTGGGCCCCAGGTTTGTGCTCAGATTTGTTTGGTATTGGTGCAGTTGCAGTGGGCTTAAGTTTGCTGTGCAGTGGCTCCCTCTACAGGATGGCAGGAGGTTTTTCATGATGCTACTTTGAGTGATTGAGTGTTTATATTGGTGTGTGGATGTATATTTGTATTTATGTGTATCTCTGATATCTCTGTGTCCATGTAGTAATGCACAGTTTCAGGGAAAATGGATTATTCTCTTCATCCTAGGTGGTTTCAGCAGGGACCGAACCCCCACAATGGTGCTCAGGACTGGCTGTACTCGGGCGGCTACTGGGACCGGAACTACGCTCAAGCACCTGACATCTACTAATGTACTTCACAGTTATAAAGACTGAGCCTCTACCCTACAGCTCTACGATAACAGGGTGTACCTCCACTGAGGTGGAAGCTATGTAGTTATTTCTTATGTACATGAGAAAATATATACTGTAAAGCAAGTTTAATTAAATTAATAGTCTAGCCAGACTCGGTCTGAGCCGGAGGATTGTTAGATTAGCCAGTGGTTTTACTTAAAGCACATTTTTAGGCCTTGATGATTGTGTGGTCACTGATTGTTCACTTTGTGGTTCACTTAAACAGATCTTCCATGAATGTGTCACTGTCCTTGTTTCTGTGAGTATGTGGATGGAATGTGTAGTGTCACTTTCCAAACTAAAGTCCTTTCTGAACTTTTGAGTTTTCATATATATCCCTATGAAGCATAAGAAGATTTTTTACTAGAATTTATGGAAGATGCTTTTGCAATGATGGCAGTTAAAAAAAAATAGTTTTAGAATATTTTTTAAAAAGGGAACAAGCACTTCTATGGTCTTTAAGCTATCACATAAAAAGTTTCCAGGTTTTATTCCACAATCTGTTCTGTTGTGTTTCTACATCTTTCTCATAATAAGGTGCAATTTGCCTTGTTTCAGTGATGCAGTATAGACATTTCTTTATATCTGCTGTATGAGTATTATCGTGTATTATTCTGTGAATTAACAGCATTAGCTGCTGATATCAGTGTGTTGTAGTCACTATATCACACTGAACTGTGGCACACTGTTATTATTTCTGCTTTGTATGTAAATAGTTCTTTAGCGAGAGAAGCATATAATGTAAAATACAGTACCATATTTACTCCATTACCTCTTGTCTCAGTCATTTTAATCACTACTTTTACTATGCAAGCATTCGATGCATGAAACCTCCCCATAGCTCACCAGTCACACTCGGGTACGGTCAAGTATCTGCAGTGTAAAATGCTGTAATGTACCATAAGTTGCCATCTTAGGCAGTTTTGTCTGAATGTGTATGTTCTTACAATATCATGTGTAATTTCTGATCTCTAAATAAAGGCTTATTACAAATGTAATGTGTTATTGATAATTATATCTTAGGGGCGGGCTAACCTCCTGTCCCTCAGTTTATAACCGACCTGCCCACCTGTGTCTGGTGCACTGACCAGTTCGACATATGACAGGTAGCCCTCATACAAATCACCCACATCAATTGGGTACAGTGTTGTAAAAGGAGAAAAAGGAGAAAAATATTATTCATTTGACATTGAGAAAGGACAAATGTAGCAATAAAGAATGTGATCGACCTTTCCTAGGCTTTCCTACTTAAACGTTCTTGAAAACCACATTTTTATCCAGTCTATGGGCAATTGTTACTTCTACACTTTCATGTTCCATATGAATTGAATTAGAAATTAATTGAAATTAATTTGAATTGCTTTAATTACATATACTGTGAGGTAAAAAATGTGAATTATATTTCATGAGGCATAATAATAATACAACCTCCTGAAAATGAAACAGCGAAGAATTAAGAAGAATAAGGGAACTTGTTTATATTCATTTAGCTTCAAGACTGCGTGTTACTGACATCTGATTCTGCTGGGTCGCAGCTAGCAGTTCGGTCTGAAACGTATCATCATAATCCACAAACACACGAATGAGAAATGTACATTATCACAGCAGAAATGACAGGACAAGATAAGAGCATAGATATGCCAGCTGTACAATATAAAAAGTTCACTATACAAATAAATGGTCTGGAAAAAACTGTGAAAAAGCAGTTTGTGAGAATATAAAAAATATCTGTATATACATAAAAACATTGTGAATGTATGTATACATATAATAACTTCATGTACATATATACAGACATATTGCAAATAAGAAAGCAGAAATGGTTTATCGGATGTGTGGTTGTTAGTATGTGTGGTCAGATGTTGTGGAGTCTGCGTATGGCTTTCTTTACCTTTGTAACATATTGCAAAGCAATCTGTGTATTGTTTAATTAATTGAAAGACATTTATATTATATATTAACATCAGTTAATTAAGCAATTCTGGAAAAAAAGAACTGGAGGCAGATAGTTTTTCTTCATTACATCATAGTAATCTGAGCTGAGACATGGATCTGCAGCAAATAACAGCGACTGTTTCCCCTACTGATCCAGAATCATCCTGACTTCTAGAAACTGAAACCATTCACCCTGTAGCTTGTATAATGGGAGTCAACCATTAGGGACGCATGCGTCAGTATTTTTCCTTGTGTCCGTCTGAAGCCTGGATAAATGGGGAGGGTTAAATCAGGAGGGCATGTGGTGTAACAGCATATCAATAGCCAGCACTGGTCAAGGCCCGCCGACAGGGTGCTAGTTGAAATTGGACTACTGTAGGAGTCTAAGTAGAGGGGAAGGCAGGGGTGAGGGTAGACGTTAGTGTAGGGATGTTGAATGTTGCCACTCTGAGATCAGGCCCCATGGACTATAATGTTTGCAGATGACATTGTGATCTGTAGTGAGAGTAGGCTGTAAGTGGAAGAGACCCTGGAGAGGCAGGCATATGCTCTGGAGGAGAGGAATAAAGTTCAGTAGGTCAAGGCAGAATACACGTGTGAGGGTGAGAGGGAGAACGACAGGATGCTGTTTACAGGGAGTAGAGCTGTTGAGGGAGTGGGAGGTCAAATACTAGGGTTCAACAGTTCAGAGAAATCGGATGTATGAAGGAGATCAGAATCACAATCAGATTTATTGGCCAAGTGCGCAACACACAGAAGAGATTTGATTACGGCAGTTGGTGACTTTCCAGCAACACGATATACAGATGTGAAGAAGGGTGGATCTGCCAGGTAGGTTCATGGATGTGGTGTGGGAGGATGGCTGGTGTAAAAATAGGAAGATGAAGAGAGACAGTTGATCTGCCTTGGCCAAAAGTACACTACATTTTGATGTCCACACACAGTACACAATTCACTCGAGTTCCAATTATGCCAAACACAATATCAGCTGATGGGAAACAGAACATCAAGAAAATATTCACAGTGATTACATGAGAAATCATACATAGTCACAGCCTTTGCTCACTACTTTGTGAATTATGTGCTACATGGAGTCTGGGTGTTGGGTCTGTCACCCAATAAATGACACTGAATTGTGAAATACATGTCATTTCATGTCTATTACGCCTTTAGAAATATTTTTTTGATGTGTTTACCTGCAGTCTTTGCTCCCCTGTAATTCAAACCACAAATTATGTTTCATAAGGGAGCATTTTGTAATCAATCAATGGACAAACTCAGCCAGAGAGACTCACACTTAAAATTTATTTGGTGTTTTATTGAAAGCTTCGTTGCACTTGATGTTTGGGTATTATAAAAAAAAGGCAGTAGGTTGCAATCATATGCAACATATTACGAAATGAACACACTTAAAAAAAGACATTTAAAACATACAAACACATATGCAGTCTGTTACCACCTGTCGAAGAGTACTGTGCTAACACTCACTGAACATATAGGGAACCCAGCAAGTGGCCCTGACTACACTGATATTATATATTACATAGAGGGCCACATTGTATATAAGCATAAAAAAGGCGTTGGAGTCTTTACCAGGGCAGACTTCAGATTTGCCCCAGTTAACTTAGTGTTCATGCATACACCCGTTCAGCACATTCTCCATTGTGTGTTCAAAAGTCATCTCCATTAACACTGTCTCCATCATCTTCTCCCTCTTCCCGCTCGTCCTCCTCTACCTCCTCATCTTCATCCTCGTTCTCTCTTCCTTGGCTTTTCTCCTTTAATGGACGAGGAGCACACAATCAAGCTTCCCAACATGATCCCGAACACAGATCACCCCGACAGCACCCTTCAACCCACCTCATCATCCTCCAGCAGGTCCCCCTCCTCATCAGAGTTGTTCAGCTCCTGGTCGCGCTCCTTGCTGCTGCTGATGTGCTGCAGCCCGGAAGCCTCGCCTGCCTCAGTCTTCCCGCTTTTCCCCTCTGCACAAGGAAAGAGCTGTAAGTACACTGCTGTTTTCTTCCTGTGGTAAAACAGGTGCTGTAAATGCTTTCCGCTCCTAAATAGCATCAGGTAGCATCAGTAGCATTACACACAACGCTACCATGACAGTTTTCATTATTAGAGGTGGGCATCTCCATCTAGGATTATAAGGATAATGATTAATGTTCACACAGTGATGCGTCCCACACATCCGTGTGATTTTTTATTTATTTATTTTTTTTATTTGGGAGGTACTCAAATAAGAGATTGTTACTCCAAAACAATAATGCTCACGTAAAAGGTAGCAATAACAAAAAAAATAAATAAAAATACAATAAGAATAGCAAAGTTCTGCGACTACTCAAGTACATCATCAAGTATTTTTTTTAGAAACTATGTATTCAGGCAGAAACAAAAAAATATATAAATATGCTAAACCTGGCATTTCTTAACATTTAACAAAATGTTGACAAATGCTAAAAGGATCTATATGGGATTCTGTATTCTTACTGTAAGCTAAGGTTTTGGCACTGGAGACAGTTGCACCAGCCATTTTCCAGTCCGCATCTGTGCTGTATGATGAGATTTGTGCCGCCATGGTTTAGATGTGGACATGTGACTGCATGGCTATGTGTGATTGGTAAAACATTGTCATGTGTTCGATCTACTGGCAGCATGTCTGGCAAAAATAAATGGTTTTAAAAATTTTAACGAGTTGACTTGTTTCCCAATCTAGCGAAGGAAGGGTGGAGTTTCTTATTCACAAATGTACTCAAGCAAAAAGTATGGTGTTTGACAATATTGCAATTTGGTTTTATCATAAGAAGGTTGTGTTACTAGCACAAACCAGTGGCATGGCATTCCTGCACAAAAATATTTGTTTTTGACCAAAAAAAAAAAAAAAAAAAAAAAAATGTAGCTATGACCAATGCTGAGTGCACACATGGGGGACATTGTGTCCATACCAGACTTCTTGCTGTGGTCGTCCTCCATCCTCTCCAGGCTCTCCAGAAGGTAATCAACCTTGTGTTTTATCTGTGTCAGCTCCCGCTTAATGGCCTGAAGGTCGTCTGCTTTCACTGGAAAGATCCAGAAAACTGTTGAAGCTGCACATGTCTGATTACATAACTAAAGACATCATGTGGACCCTACAAGCCATTAGCATCGCACTACAGTATCTAGTGTCTTTCTGTACAGTTACTCAGAATAGCTAATGTATGTACCATTATAGTAAATGAACTAGAAAAGTCCATTTCTGTGGGGAAAATGCATGAAGTGCCACGTCGCTCAGAGGAGACGGTGAAAACTCACTTGAACGAGATGATGACCTTTGGCTGCTTTTGGAGGAAGAGAAGCTAGACTTGGTTCTGCGACTGCCTCCAGCACTCATGCTGACACGAGGACGTTTGGATGGAATAACAGTGCGTGACAGGGGAGGTGGGGGTGGAGGCACACGGGATGGGTAAGAGTACACCCTGTAGACAAATGGACATATATATCAGATAGAAACAAAGACAATGTAAGTAAGTAAATAAATAAATGGCACACAGAAAATCTGCACAACCCACCTCTCATAGTAATCTCTCTGGAAGTCATAGTCCAAGTCAAATGTTGAACTGCTATAGAGTAGGGGAAAATCATTTTAGTCCAAGCAACCAGATAATTAGCATAAAATGGTTCAGTTTTTAAATGTGTGAAACGGGAGGAACTAAAAGAACAATTTCTACGTTCCTTCAAATGCATTTGTTTTAAGTTACATGTGCAATATACAGATTATATAGAATATACGGGAACAGATGCTCCCAATGTCATTGGTCCCATACATATGCCTCACCAACGTTTATTTGTTAATACAGATATGGCAGCGCTAGAAATGACTGGAGGAGCATAGCTTCCATGTGAGGCACATGAATAAATGATGCATGGAATGGGGAATACAGCACAACACTGGTGTGCCAGCCCCAGATTGTCTAAGTAATCAGGTATCTGTATTAATTAAAGACATGAGTAAATCCCAGTAATAAAATAAAGCAAAACTTAAAACAGGTGAAGCATGTTTGCTAAGTGTAAAGCTACCAAGAAGGTTAAAGGAAAATGTGTTCAGAATTAAATGCATTAAATCAGAAAAACAAAACAGAATTTGTCTGAAGTAAATTGATTATGATTACACACTACCTATAATTATGTGCTTTTAATACAAATTATTTTAAATCAAAAGTATTTTATCAATATTGTTTTAGCTTGCCCTGCCTTGTAGCATTAGTGAACACAGGAAAGAGGTGTGGACAGTTTTGAGGTTTGCCAGGATGGGGAGGGGGTGCTTATGATACAGGGCATCTGGAAAGTATTTAGAGCAAATCCCCTTCTCCACATTTTTATTATGTAACAGTCTTATTCCAAAATGGATTAAGAGTTCTACTCAACAATCACATGTACATAACTAATCGCAGCCTTTGATCAATACTTTGTCGATGCACCTTTGGCAGCAATTACAGCCTTAAGCCTTTTCGAATATGATGCCACAAGTTTGGCAAACATATACCTTGGCCAGTTTGGCCCATTCCTCTTTGCAGCAGCTCTCAAGCTCCGTCAGGTTGGATGGGAAGCATTGGTGCAGGTATTTTAAAATGTTTCCAGGGATGTTCAATCGGATTCAAGTCTGGGCTCTGGCTGGGCCACTCAAGGACATTCACAGAGTTGTCCTGAAGCCACTCTTGGCTGTGTGTTTAGGGTCGTTGTCATGCTGAAAGATGAACCATCGCCTCAGTCTGAGTTCAAGAGCGCTCTTTTTTTTTTTTTTTGCCAAAAACTTAAGTAAACTTTTTTTACCACGTTGTCATTATGGGGTGTTGTGTGTATAATTCTTAGGGGAAAATTAATTTAAGCCATTTTGGAATAAGGTTGTAACACTCTGCATGTGAGGGTTGATAGAAATAGAAATCATTCACATGAACAAGTCTAATCCCCATGAGCTACCACCCTCTACACCATAGTCATGTGTTGAGGACCAAAAACCTATGAAATTCAAATGGAAGGGAGTGCAGTGACTAACCTGTACATATCACCTGCTGATCGTTTTGTCGTCTTTGACCGATGTGGTTTGGGTTCACCTGCCAGGTTCACATCTTAATGGAAAAAAAAAATCTGAATTTATATTTACTCTGACTCACTGATCGCTTATTCCTAATCTGGGTCATGGCTGCCAAAGACCATAATGGGACACTTGCTGAAGGCAGGAACTCATCCAGCCCACTGAATGTCAATTTTTAATTCACAATAATCACTTTATCTTAACATTTTCCTTCATTACCCAGAAATCCAAAAGCTGCTATAGGACACTTCACTATGTGACGCATGGGACATTTTGAGGACACAATTTACTTTATCCCCATAACTAGTGGTCAGAAATATGAGCAAGTGTGACACGTAGTACTTGTCGTACCTTACTGCTGGGTACTTCAATATAAAGTTATGACAAAAGCCATACAAGCAGTATGTTGCCATGTGATGCACGGGACACAGAAAACTTCACTTGTTAACTTACACAAAAAAAAAATTCAGGGAACTTTTTTACTTTTATAAGCATTCAGACAAAACTATGGCACCAAATATTTCAATGTATAATGGGTGTCAAAACTCTGCAACACTTTAATTAAAAAATTCCACATTATCTGAGTACCATTCTTAAATATTAGGTCAAGTAAAAGTGCAAATACTACAGAATCTTTCCTGCTTTTAGGTTTAATTTTCAAGAGAATCACCCTATACCTCTGTTCCTTACCCAAAACCTGTCCCACGATCATGCGCCCATCCTCTCCACCCACAGCGGCCCGTGCATTCCTCTCATTGGCATACTGGACAAAAGCAAAGCCTTTATGCACCGAGCAGCCATGGATCTTTCCATACTTGCTGAAAATTGCCTCCACATCAGCCTTGGTGACCAGTACAGTGTTGAGGTTCCCAATAAAGACTCGTGAGTTGATTGAGCGGGGGTCATTCTTGTTGGTCACATTGCTGGCCATCAGACTGGAGGAGGAGGAAGAGGAGGAGCAGCGGCTAGCAGATAGGTAGGAAGACAATGAATCGGTTAGCCCTCTACTTTTGCCTGGTGCAAGTTATGAATTGCATGACAAACAATAAAATATATATTTTTAATAAGTAAAAAATAATGCAATTATTCTAAATCATAATTACTGCACAAATGTTTGTCATATCAAATAATATTGTAAAGACTCACTCCATTTTGTCAGCGTGCAGTCTGTGCGTCTGTAGAAGAGGGTCCTATGCAATCTTAGCCTAAATTCACAGAAGCACCTTCCACGAACACTAAGAGCCCAAAAAAGGAAAAAAAAAAATACATAGAATGATATAAAATTTTAGAACAATAGGGTCATACACTTCTCTCCAGCCAGATAATGGAGGAGCAACACACATAAAGCTTTACATGAGACAATAAACCAGAGCTCTTCAAGTGAGCAGATTAAGCAGTTCTGAGCTAACAGCAACGCTGAAGAACCAGACCATCCCAAACCGGCAGTTGAGCATTCATTCCACCTCGTCCATGTCAAGGATACTACTGCAGTCATGAGGTGTTATGACATTATGATTAGAGGAGACTGGCAAATTAGCAGTTCACAAATTCTGTCCCCGTGACCTGGATTTTTTGCTCACCCTATTCTGGACTGCCAGTGGTATTGCATGAGCATCCTACATTCAGCAGCACAGTGAAAGTTTGTTATCTTTACTATTTACGGAAAATAATTATTGTGTTTTTTTTTTTTTTTTACTATTGATCTATATATTTCATACATGTAACAGGAAAGCTGGAGCTTATCCAAGAAAACCAAATGGTGAATTATCATTAATATCAGCTTTATCCTTTATTAATGAGAAACACTTAAAAAGAACATGCCTGTTATGCAGTAACCCGGTTTAGGTCTGTGTCTGGTTTTGGGACGAGCCAGGCATAACTTAGCAAACTTAAAAACTTCACTTTTTTTTTTTTTTTTTTTTTTAAACCCTTTTCCACCACAGACATTTCAAAGCAGATCTTCAGCACTCCCTGCAATGAAAACCCAGAATCAAAAGTGTCGCAAACAAGCCCCTCCTTCGTGTTGGTGTAAACGGGGTAAAGGTGACTGGTGGAGTTTGTGGCTGCTGTTAAGAATAACTGGGAAGAAATATGTGCTGTTGGTTCAGTGTAAATGTGGGTGATCATTCCCTTTATCTCTGAGAGATTCCCAAGCAGGCTAGATACCACCTGCAATCTTCAGGTGATCTTCACCGATATATGCAGGTTGCTTAATGGCTCACGATCATACACTGTAATAGAAACACCTGAACACTTGCAAACAATCAATTCACAGAACTTGAAAGCAAAACACAGAAAACTAATTTGGGAAGCTTGATGTTTTCTACTGGACCAAGTCTTAAAAGCTACATCTAAAATGGTGTGTTCAGCTAAAAATACAGACTCCACTTCAGAGAAAGCAGATTTACGTGGCACAGTGTCATAGATCGCGGCCATTAACATGCCCTCGAGTTTCTCATTTTACAACTTTTGTAAAATAGTAGTAAAATAAAAACCCACACCACTTCAGCCATCAAAGAGATGTATATTACTGTTTGTACAGGTAACAGGAATTCTAAATCAATGTGCTATAACTGGCGACAGGACAAGGCAAAGAACACAGACCCGCGTGGTCAACAGCTCGAAATCCTATTGGTCCACGGCGGCCAATCACGTGTCAGAATGACCGCCCGTCGGAGCGTTATTTTTTTCCGCTACTTACATCTGTGTTCAGTTCGCCTTGCATTTTAACACAATTATAATGACTCAAAGGGCCCATGTTCACAACCAACATTCATCGTTTATTGTCAGCACAGAAAACAACGATTAAAGTAAAATTATTTGAGTTATGTTGTTCAAAAAGCCTCGAAAAAAACTGACGACGTTCGAACAGGAGCAAAAAAAAAAAAAAAAAAAAAGTCCACGGGTCTCATGAGCTAAAATAAAACAGAGCAGCTCGCAGAAAACCCCCAAAACGAGGGAAAACACACCAAATGTGCCGGATTTAACAACCACTTGCCGTAAAGCAACAAAAAGCATCAAAAATGAGCGCAGTTCGGTGTGCAAGGACACGCTAGGCCTGCTACACAAAACGGCGACACAATCCTTCAAAAATATTCAAAGTCATTGTAACCCCAGAAAAAAGGACGGGAAAAAGGCAGTTCGGGAGGACAAAAACTACTCACCGAGAGATAAAGGTTAAAATGAACAAGGCAGAACACGCTACAGATTTTCTCTCTCCAGCTAACGAGGCTCCGCTCGTTCGGTTTGTAGAAATGGCGCAGGGGCGGAGCTGGCTGCGCAAAGCACGCGTAGGCTCCGCCTTCGCCAAAAACACTACAGCTGATTGGCTAATTTAGGGACAGCCCACAAGTCGTGTAGTTCAGCATGGATTTAAAATCTCGGAATGAATAGAGGGTAACTGGATACAGTACATTTTATGAGGTCTCAAAAATAACCCAATTTGGCTGCATATAATGCAAATACATCATATAAATTTGTAACCCAACATGAACCAGAGGACCACAAAGTCACAGATTTAAACCACACTTACTACCATTGTCCCTGAGTAAGACAAATAAGACAAACTAGTTGTAAATTGCTCTGGATTAACATGTCTGCACAATGTTGGAAATGGCCAAGAGGAAATCAGCTCCCTTTATCTAAATTTCCAGTCATGCAGATATAAGAGTATCTACAATGAACCATGTCAGAGAGACTAAAATAACATAATGTTTATTTAGCCAACAGATGGTCTCTGAAATGCACCCAATTAGCACAGACTAATGAATGGAGCATAACATAGCTGCTTATCAATAATAACATAACAACCATAATTTCATTAAAAAAAAATAATTACAAAGGCATCAGGCAGTGATATACAATACTGCTCAAAATAGTGCTGAATGTGCTGACAACAAAACCACACAAAATCTATCTATGGAGATCAAATTTAACAACCCATGGAGGTCTGGATATGAACTGAAGTGATTGTCATTGTGATACACTGCAGCACGGCACACGGTGACACAACAAAATGTGTCCTCTGCTTTTAACCATCACCTTTGGTGAGCTGTGGGCAGCCATGATAGGCATCAGGGAGCAGTGTGTGGGGATGGTTCTTTGCTCAGTGGCACCATGGTGGATCGGGATTTGAACCGGCAACCTTCTGATTATGGGGGTGCTTCCTTAATTGCTAGACCACCACTGGCCCGAAATTTGCACACTCAAAATTGAAGTGGAAAAAACATACTACAGGCTGATCCAACTTTGATGTAATGTCCTTAAAACAAGTCAAAATGAGGCTCAGTAGTGTGTGTGGCCTCCATGTGCCTGTATGACCTCCCTACAACGCCTAGTTGTGCTCCTGATGAGGTGGTGGATGGTTTCTTGAGGGATCTCCTACCAGACCTGGACTAAAGCATCTTCCAACTCCTGCACAGTCTCTGGTGCAACGTGGCGTTGGTGGATGGAGCGAGACGTGATGTTTCAGATGTGCTCAGTTGGATTCAGGTCATAATGAAACACAGCACAGCACACAGCTTGAATGGTGTGTACCGTCTTACTGGCTGTTAGAATTGTCCATTATTCAGAACTGGCATTCGATTCTGAAATTTGCCTTACGCCATAAACAATGATTCTTAAATGATTCTGAATTTATCTACAACAAATGAGTCTCAGAATGCAATTTCAATAATTCTAGTAATTAATATGATCTAGGCTGTATTAATATGATCTAGTGATATCTGGCAAGAAAAGAAATGAGCATCAGGCAAAATATCTACACTCCCCCTTCCATATGTCCTGGCAGAATAATTTTCTTCTGCAATGCAAAAAAACACAGACAGACCATGTCAGCACTGCAGCAGTTCTGCTGTAAAACTGAATATACGGTAAAGCAGAGCGATACAAGTTCACGTACATTTTTATACATCATCAGTGAGATCGGGGGGCAGCGCAACATACCCACGACTAGAGTTCAGGAAGAGCTGCAGACACCTGCGAGGAATAAAGAGTTCATAGGATCCCACTTCCTGGGAAACTCTTCGACCCTCCCACACCTACCATTTCAGCCGTCCGCTTGCATCCAAAAACGCAGAGATTGTGATGGCGACCCCGTTCCCCTCATCAGCAAAGCAGAAATCGCTGATGGTCCAGATGCTTAATTCATATTGCAGACCTGCAGGAATGGAAGGTAGATCTTGTCCAGGTAGATCTCTCTCGATGAATGGTCTTGTAGGTAGATCTCTCTCTCTCTCTCTTTCCTAATGATCTGTCAAGACAACAAAAACACACAAAAAAAATTGTAATCTCATATTATTTGTGAACAAACAGCTACAAAAGTTACCTTTACTCAGCATGTTTGGGAAAAGGCCAAGAGTCTACAAACTCATTTCAATGTAATATTTTTTATAATTTTCATGTGAAAGTGAAGTGATTGTGATACACTGCAGCACAGCACACGGTGCAAACTTTGCTCAGTGGCACCTCAGTGGAAACTTGGCTGATAGTTGTTCAGCCAGAGAGAAGACAGTTGTCTGTCCTTCATCATATACACATTTTCCTAAATTGCAAATAAATGGATAAGAACAGAAACCAGATCATTCCAAGCAATCAAAAGCATGTCTGTGCAGGAAGAAAGTCCGGGTTCAGTGCTGCATGTTTCCTGTTGAAACTTAAACAGTGGTTTCAAAAATGCAGTTACCATGACAACACCTGCATGCTCTGCAGGGAAGGCAGCACAGCGCGGCTACCAGGGCGGGGTACCAAGGCCGGGCACCAGAGCAAGACTACCAGGGCGGGGTACCAAGGCGGGGCACCAGGATGGGGTTATCACAGTGGGGTACCAGGGCGGGGTAACACGGCGGGGCACCAGGACGAGGCTACCACGACAGGGTACTAAAGCAAGGCTACCAGGGCGGGGAACCAGAGTAAGGCTACCAGGGCGGGGTACCAAGGCGGGCACCACAGCAAGGCTACCAGGGCGTGGTACAAGAGTGGGGCACCAGGACGGGGCACCAGGGCCTACAGGTTAGCAGCTCTGATAATATTGAAGTATTTTGTGGCGTGTCAGTGCACACACTACTTACTACCTCAGTGGTGCAGCATGTTGCAGGAAACACAGTAATCCGGAGCGGAAGTCCAGAATAAAAACAAAGAGCGCAGAGCCTGCTATGTTAGTCAAGAGTGATCTGGCCAAGCAAGGCATAGTCTCATAGTCTCACAGTCACACGTAGCAGCCAGCATCTTTAACTGTACCATGGGGAGGCGCGACTTCCTGTTATTCATTCTTGTGCCTCTAGATGACGATCTAGTCTGAATTATTACTCGACTATCAGCAGAGGTGGAAAGAGTACTGAAAAAATGTGATTAAGTAAAAGTTTCTACTCAAGTAAAAGTACCCATCTAGAAATCTACTTGAGAAAAATTACTTAATTTAAAATTTAGTTTGAGTTAAGGGTACTAAGTTACTTTTAATTACTTGATGTAAAAAATGGCAAATCATAAATCCAATACAGCACTAGACATTTTTATTTAACTTTGAGGCAGTATAATGTACAAACTATGTTCAGACCTCCCCATAAAACATTTTAAGCACAGCTGGTCCCAAAAGTACCAAAATCAATAAAAAAGAGAAAATGAAGCCAAATTCAAAGTATTCAAAACTGTGAATTAAAAACTGTGCTTTTTGTTCTTTCTATAGCAAACATAAATAAATATATCAGTTGTCTTAACAGTTAAACAAGCACACTGACTGCTGATATAACACATTTTGTTATGTTGCAACCTTATTCACAAAATGGATTAAATTCATTTTTTTCACACAACACTCGTTTTTTTTCACCACAATGTGAAAAAAAGTTTAATTGAGATTTTGCCACATTTATCAAAAATAAAAAACTGAATTTTGCTCAGTTGCCTCCTGTTTCCCCTGATCGTCCTTCAGGTGTTTCTGCATCTTAACTGGAGTCCAGCTGTGGAGAAAACACTTGATTTTACGTGATTTGGCAAGACACACGCTTATCTATATACGGTCCCACAGTTGACAGTTCATGTTCAGAGCACGAACCAAGCATGAAGTAGGAATTGAAGAAAGGAATTGTCTGTAGACAATTAAAAGATTAAATAACATTAACAAATTAATAACATTAAAACAAAATATGACTTACTCTTTGATTTCGTAACAAGTAGAAGAATATGTCTGTGAAGATTCTTAAGTCATCCAGGTGAATTGTCTGAAAGTTGAATGAAACTGGACTTTCTTTCTTTAATGTAGAGACCTTTCAGTATGCATCCACAGAACTTTGTCAATCTGAGCTCTGTGGATGCAGAATGAAACGTCTCTACATTAAAGAAAGAAAGTCCAGTTGCCACGACTCAACTTTCAGACAAAGCAGAAGAATAACGTGAAGAATTCACGGGTACCTTTTCATTGGTGGTTATGTTGCGCTCTGCCCAGATTTCTGTTTTCTGATTGGCTGTTGCGTAGGCCTGTTCTTTATTTTGATTGGCTGGTAATTGATGGCACTAGGACCCAGGGGAGAAGCCTTGTTTCATGGTGAGGTGCTGCAGTAACGGGGGAAGGGGGCTTCCAATGTAGCGAAGTAAAATGCTTGGTTAAAAATTGTATTTGAGTAAAAGTTGAGTAAAAACGTATTTCAAAAACAACGACAGATTACTCACAAAAACCACTCAATTACAGTAACGTGAGTAAATGTAATTGGTTACTTTCCACCTCTGACTATCAACCTGACCTTTCCTGAACGTTTCTGAATGATCAAATTATGAGGGACTGTAGGAGTGTAAACTCGGCCCGTGTTGGAGGCACAGCTCTTAATAAAGAAGATCAGCGTCGAAAGACCACCAAACGCCCGTCAATCAAACTTTACTGCGACACCATGGATGAGAATGGAATGAGAACCTGAGAGCCCTGACAGTCAGGCTGTCAAACTGGTGGCAAAATGTGATCTACCTCATTTTAACACTAATGACTAAAAGACGTTTAAAAATACATTTACACAGACGAGAACAGCGAGAACAGTGTCCATTTTGAATCTTAAGTGTGTTTTTGGTCAAATATGACCCCGGGCAGCATCACGACTGAGTGAAAATATTACATAGTGATTAGTATTATTTTAATAATTAGCGTAAAAAAAAGTTCTGTTTCAGTTTATAATGATCTTCCCTATCAGACAACTTCCTCCGACAAAATAATCCACCGTACACGCAATACTGTGTTTTTATGGGAACTATTGGTTGAAAAGGGGAAGGACATCAGTACGAATCGCCATGTTCACCTCGTTCGGCTGGTTCGTGAAGGGTCGCGGTTTCCGTTCCACCTTAAAGAAAATGCCGACGTTCCGCTACGCAGCCGGCAGCGGGCCGCTTTAAATCATGCTGTTCATGTTCTCTAGACGCCTTGGAATAAATAATCTGGGCATCTGGCCGCTTTAAATCATGCTGTTCATGTTCTCTAGACGCCTTGGAATAAATAATCTGGGCATCTGGCCGCTTTAAATCATGCTGTTCATGTTCTCTAGACGCCTTGGAATAAATAATCTGGGCATCTGGCCGCTTTAAATCATGCTGTTCATGTTCTCTAGACGCCTTGGAATAAATAATCTGGGCATCTGGCCGCTTTAAATCATGCTGTTCATGTTCTCTAGACGCCTTGGAATAAATAATCTGGGCATCTGGCCGCTTTAAATCATGCTGTTCATGTTCTCTAGACGCCTTGGAATAAATAATCTGGGCATCTGGCCGCTTTAAATCATGCTGTTCATGTTCTCTAGACGCCTTGGAATAAATAATCTGGGCCGCTTTAAATCGTGCTGTTCATGTTCTCTGGACTCCTTGGAATAAATAATCTGGGCCGCTTTAAATCATGCTGTTCATGTTCTCTAGACGCCTTGGAATAAATAATCTGGCCGCTTTAAATCATGCTGTTCATGTTCTCTAGACTCATTGGAATAAATAATCTGGGCAGCTGGCCGCTTTAAATCGTGCTGTTCATGTTCTCTAGACTCCTTGGAATAAATAATCTGGGCAGCTGGCCGCTTTAAATCGTGCTGTTCATGTTCTCTAGACTCCTTGGAATAAATAATCTGGGCCGCTTTAAATCATGCTGTTCATGTTCTCTAGACGCCTTGGAATAAATCATCTGGAATTTGAGGAGTTTCACGGCCAGGGCATAAACGCAGATCATTAAGTAGGAAATATATTTCTTATTGCACTTCAGTTATTAAAGCCTGAAACATGCTCTTGTATTCAGATGTCCTGAATGGAATGCAGGAGGCGTGAACTTGTTTTAAGGTGGAACGGCGGACGCGAACATGACGCGTCGCAGAAGGGCGGAGAGTTTCAACACGACCAGCAGACGGCAACTTCTCTCTTTTTCTGCCCCAGGATCGCTACAAGACTCCGAGATGGTAAACAGGCACCGGGCCGAACATTTTCCGTGTGGGTGTGGGTGTGATGGTGTCGGGGAGAGAAGTCTGATTTACTGCCCGTGAGTTTAGGATCGGACGGGATGGTACGACGCCCTGGATCTGGAGTGTGAAGATCCGTGTAAAGTAGTGAGTAAACAGCGAATACGCACATTTTGTCTACACGCATATTCAGATAATTGTCATGTGAATAAACTGATGATATTTCACTGAAGACAACTTGAAAAGGTGAACATCAGTTCTCTTTCTTAGGAGAAAAGGGGGAGGCTTGGCGGAATGTTGAAAAGTTCTCATCAGCAGGTAGGCTGGCTCCGAATTAGGAACGATGACACGTCCCTGTCATCGATCTGACCCGATGAACTCAAATGTCCCTGCACAACAGGCCAGTCAGCACTGTGCACATGCAGAACTTCACACCAGCAAGCGCCTGCATTGGTCATGTGAAATCAATGGATTCCGTTTGACCTGGTGTCACTGGAGTATTGAATGTATTTTGAGTGTTTTACATTCGTGTGTTTAAATATCAGCCTCTCTATCTGTGTCTGCCAGAGTGTGTTTGGAGCCATTTTGAAGCTGATTCCGTTTAGATCCGCTGTAAATGTAAGGCCTAAATTACAGTTAAAAACTCATCCACGATGAGTTGTGTGTTCGGGGAATTCAGTTTTGCAGCCTTCTGATGGCTTTGGGATCGGTGAGAAGCCAAATCATCTTTAATGTCCCCATACTAAACAACATTCCTGACCATATACCTCAGACTGGATGATGGACCCTGGGTGCTTGGGAGAAGAATCGCAATGGAGATGTGCAGCATTGGTTGATTTGGGTTGTTGTATATGAAAACCAACTTAAATAACGCATTGGTGGGTGCCACATTAAAATAAAAAATGCTCAGGCAATCATGGAATAAATACTGTCACCATTTAATGTACAGTTGAATTAATTACAAAAAAATATATATCCTAATGAGAATTTGGCAGGTTCCCAAACGTGCTTGTTTTGTAATGACATCATAATTGCCTGTTTTTTTTTTTATTTTACCACCACACCTCCACAACATTGATCTTGGCATGCTGAAATAAATGTTAATTATGACCTTGGAAGCCACAATGCCAAAGATCTTCAAAGATCAACAAAAGCCGTCTCCTGATTAATGAAATAATTGCTATTTATAATTTTTTTAAAAAATCTGTGTTGATTGTGATTGATTAACCATTAATCCGTTTAAAATTTCAGTATGTGCACTGTCCCACATACCAACATATGTGTGCTTTTTTCAGGATAGTAATATGACTGAGCAAGACATGACCGATGGAGCCAAAACCCCAATCATTCCTCCCAGACCCTCAGAAGAGGTGAATGAATGCTAGCCCACTTAGAAGGATTTTGGTTTCGGCTGCTGGTGTCTCTCAAGCATCACACAGTACAATACAACACAACATACAGTAGAGAGCAAAATATATATATACACACTCAAGATCCAATTTACAGACATGCACAAAATACAGATGATAAAAAAGATACACAGTATACATAAAGTGCAATAGTGCAATAACAACAGTGACAGTATGGAGTGTAGACTGTTTATGAGGGTGATGCTGTGAAGGAAGAAACTGTTCCTGTGAAAGTATGCGTTTTAACCATGCATCACCCTCATTGAGCAGTGGGCAGCCATGAAAGGTGCGTGCAGATGATACCTTGATCAAAGGGACCTCAGTGTTACCTTGGCAGTTCAGGATTTGAACCCACAATGATGAGTCCACTTTCATACAACAACAACATTTATTTTCGTATACAGCCCATATTCACATTCCCACTAGGCCACCACTGCCCCCTGTGTCGGTTGGTTCTGGTGTACAGACCTCAATATACAGGGTGGGCCATTTATATGGATACACCTTAACAAAATGGGAATGGTTGGTGACATTGAACACATTTTATAAGTGGTCAGAAACTTGTAAATAACTCATGAAAGAATAAAGTTACATTAAAACAATTGTTTTTCTTGTGAAATTACCAATACATTTGATGTGTCACATGACCCTCTTCCTATTGAAAAAACAAAAGTTGGATCCAATTGCCGACTTCAAAATGGCCACTATGGTCACCACCCATTTTGAAAAGTTTGCCCCCTCACATATACTAATGTGCCACAAACAGGACGTTAATATCACCAACCATTCCCATTTTATTAAGGTGTATCCATATAAAATTGCCCACCCTGTAGAGTGCCAGAGGGGTTAGTATTTGACATTTATATTAATGGCATTTGGCAGATGTCCTTATCCAGAGGAACTTACTACAAGCTTCTTGTTACCATCAATGAAGGAATTAGTTCTGGATCACTAGGACTCAAACCATGAATACAATCATTTTATTCACTCTGTTGTAATTTTTCTTACATAAGTCAGACTATAAGAAAGTTACAAGTTAGTCTAAGTATTCTCTAAAGAGGAAGGTGTTAAGCTGATTTAGATGATGATCAGCCATCCAAGATGAAATGTCAATTGGATCAGACTTGTTTTTCCTCTCATGCACATATGCTTGATCATTTTGACATCTAAGGAATTTGTATTGGTGCTCAAATCATTCCTGAACAAATTTCCCAGTGTCTCAGGGTGCATAGTCCTGCTGAAAGGGGCCATTAGGGAATACTATTCTCATGAAGGGGTGTAGATGATCTACACGCGACATGCAACAACGGTTCATTGTTGATTCATCAGACCACGCCACCATCTTCAGTTGTTTCATGGTCTAGTCCTGTTGGTCACATGCCTTTTGGGGATCTGGCTGGACCATATACAGCCAACTGTGCTTCTGTCTCTGTCCCCTTTGTGTCATAATCAGCATTAAGTCTTTATTGACATGGTTCAGTGAGAATTTTGTGTCCCTGTCATTGTTTTTCCTCGTTGAAACCACTGCAAATGAGGAACAGTCCACACAACCTGCAGATGTTGAGACCCAGTCATGTGCATTGATTAGTAATATCTATTCCTTGTGGGAATCTGGTTTTCACACTATGTTTCAAGAATTGCATTTTGTGATCATGTTGAAGTGATTCCACTGCAAGGGCTTTATTTGAGTTGCTAATGTACCTTTATTTGGATTGAATGTGAACAGTTTATTCAAATAAAGTTGTCAGGATTGACTGCAGCTGTGCTCAACACCGGTGGCCAAGTGAAGTTCACGAAAATGCCGTCCCTCCCGAAGAGGCGGAATTCTCTGGCATTTATGCGCCGTCCGGATTGGCCACAGCTGCAGTCAATCCTGACAAAAGTAAAGTGAAGTGAAGTGTCCTCTGCATTTAACCCATCACCCTGAATGAGCAGTGGGCAGCCATGACAGGCGCCCGGTGAGCAGTGTGTGGGGATGGTGCTTGGCTCAGTGGCACCTCAGTAGCACCTTGGTGGCTCGGGATTTGAACCAGCAACCTTCTGATTACGGGGCCGCTTCCTTAACCGCTAGGCCATTTGCCTCAAATGTTGAGTATCAGGATTTTTTTTCACTGCAGGAGATCAACAGTGCCAGACATCGCCATCCCTGGGACCCACAGACTAGCGTCATTCAGGTAACCATCTTTAAACACACCAATGCTAGATATCTGAATTTATCTTAATGAAAAAACTTCTATTCATTTAAACCCGTCTCCACTTTTTCCAGTTAAAACTGATTGAAAAAGCTGATCACCAGGATGCTCAGAGTGTGAAGATGAAAGCGGTTGTTTCCCAGGAACTTCTTCCCAAGGCCAGTGCACAGGTACATACTACATATTAACAGAATTCTGTCTCGAGTGAGAGGTATGTGTATATTCTAGACATTTTGGCCACTGAAACACGAGAGCATGAGAGCTTCTGGGTGGAATTTGGCATGCATATCACATTCCGACTGAATTGCATGGTTCAAATAGCTCTCTGTTCCGTTCTTCCATGCCTTTCTAATGGCTGCTTCATGCCTTTCCTCCAACAGATAGAAACATCCAACGAAGCTTCTGGCAGCAGCGCCCTGGAGGTACACTGGTGAAAGTGACTTTGTACCCTTATGCACCCATTCATACTTTCCTTCTGCTGGTTGTTCTAACTTATTTCCCTGTTTTGTACTTCAGCAAATGAAAAAAGGGAAAGCCACAAAGCCAAAGAATCCATTCTTGTCTCATGTTGCAGTCAAGGTAGTGAAAATGTCATGTATCTCATATAGCTGCATTCATATCTTTAACTGTATATTGCTGGTTTCTCTGTATTTCCAGTCAAGATGCACACAACTTTGTGTTGGCATGTACACGATAGTTTCAGCTCAAACAAACGCCAAACTGAAATAAATACCCTGAAACCTGATTAACTTCCCCAGGTATATAATGTGCCATTTTCAGCTGAGGAACACGTTACTCTGTAACAATCTTCAGCAAGCAATGTACCCAAAATGTCAATTTCCAAAGACCTCAGAGCTCCCAATCTGGCAAATTTGTAGCATGGAGATACATTCGTGCCAGTGATGTTTACATGTTTCAATACATATAATATAATGGCTTTTATGTAAATATGTAAATTAATGAAATACATAATTAGAATGAACAGAAACAGACTGACACCCTTTCTGACCTTGGAGAAAGAGAGCTGAGTTCCAGAAAGAGACCTGAGCTCCTGCTCACAATGTGAACACAAAAAGTGCCTTTTCTGTTGACCCACGTTTTGGACCACCTCTGGAGGTCTGTGTTTGGTTCCTTTAAAGAGGACTATATCTGAAAAGCCTGTCCTAATTTATGACTGTTCCTCTCATCAGAGAAATGTTCAGACGAAGCCTATTTCTGAACAGCTGGCTGCATTAAGCGAAACTGCTGGACCTGAGGAAAAGGAGGTATGTGATTCTTTCTAAGAAATTACTTTGTAAGAAATAAAAAGTAAAATATCAAATGAATGTAATCATATAAAAAACTAATTACTGCCACAAGTGTGATTACTTCACTGTAAAATCTATTGTGCAGGATGAAGATGCTCTAATGGAGTGGTGGAACACAGTGGAACGTGAGTACGACACAAATACGCAGATATCTTCACAAACATATTTCATATTTATATGTGTATTTACCCATTTTTTACCAAGAATATCAATAAATGCCTGTAAATCAAAGATATTGTGTTACAAATATCACAAATATTACAATCTTTGTTACATTTTAGTTCAGACATTCCATTTTAGCGTGGATGGTCTTTTCTGTTTCCCAGGATGGCAAGATGTTCCTCAGAATGACACCATGACTGAGAAGGAAGAGGCAAAGTAAGTTCCATTCTGTGAACCATTCGTTCCATCCTTTGAACCATCCGTTCTATCCATCTGTGGTCTGAAAAATAGTGCACCAGGTCTATGTGAGTGTGTTTGGTTTTTCAGGGCCTTTGCCGTCACTGCTGAGAAGGTGCAGAAGGGTATTCGTGTCTTTCACAGGCTCTTCTCAGAGCACGCTGAAGGCCTGTGGCAGCATGTCATCAACCTGCACACGATCGCCGATGGCCTTGATCGCTTCAACAGGAGGACCAAGATCGCCCAAATCACTGGTGGCTCCACTAGTGCTGTGGGTGGAGTTGCAACCATCGCCGGTCTGGCCCTTGCTCCAGTTACCATGGGAACGTCACTCATTGTGACTGCAGTTGGCTTAGGTGTGGCCACAGCTGGAGGACTTACTTCAGCCTCTGCAGGCATCTCCAACCAGGTCAACAGCTCTCTGGACCGCAAGAAGGTGGAGCGCATAGTGGAGGACTATCAGGAGAAGATGGCGGACATCAACAAGTGCTTGAAGTTCATCAAGCAAGGCATTGAGAACCTGCGTAAATTTGACCTGGTCAAAATGAAAAAGCACGCTTACAACCATGACTTCCCAGGCCTCAACAACATCTATGAGGATGGCGCGATGGCTGGCAAAGCCATCCTTCTCAGTGCCAATGAGATCATGAGGGTGATGCAGATCACTCATGTTGCGGGCAGCACCGCGGCACGAGCCGTCCAGGTGGCCAGCACAGCCACCGGCGTGCTGACAGGACTCTTTGTGGCCCTGGACCTTTACTTTGTAGCGAAGGACTCTCAGGAGCTCCAGAAAGGGGCCAAGTCAGAATTTGCGGCCAAGATCAGGGAAGTTGCTGACCAGCTTCATGAAGGGCTGGTGGAACTGAACAGCATCCGAGAGGAGCTGCGCTCTGCTGGCCAGAATCCTGATGCGATTAAGAAACTGAGAGGAGACTGCAAACCATGGACATCCTGAAGCTGGATCCAAGGCATAAACTAAGAGTGCTTTCACACCTACAGGCCTACTGGCCTACTGTGAACACAGTAATCGCACTCGAGTGAGCATCACAACAACTGCACCGAGACCCTCAAAAAGAGATGGTCCTGATTCAAATGAAATCGCCTGATGAGAATGTCCAAACAGGTCCAAACACTATCACATGATTTGACAACAGTGAATTATGTGTAAATTTCAATGTCATCTGCATCCTGTATTTTCTTTTGTTGTTGCTGGTGTGATACGCCTGACCAATCAGCATGGAGAAAGTTGGTTAGCAGAGAGTAAGGGCGCAAGAGTAAAACCTTAGTCGCTTGGCTTTGGTCAGTCAGTGAGTTCTGAACAATATGGATTTTTCCCTGTGGGAAAGGAAATCGAACCAAGAGGAAAAATTATTCAAAGTTCAAAATTCACCGACTGATTCGGACCAAAGCAAACATGGTGTGGAAGCGCCCTTACTCTCTGCTAACCACATGCCTGGTCCTCTCATCCTAAAGCTTCAGCTTAATCCTATTTAGCCAGTACCAGCACTGTATATGCCGCTGGATATGATGCCTCAAGCCACTCAAGACCAATCTTGGAAAAAATAAGCAGTTTAGCTGTGACGGAACATGTCATTGCACAAAAATACATCTATGCGATTGGGACATTCTAGCACCTTACTGTGTTGCTGAAGTAGTGTTGGAGTAATGTTCAATGCACAATGTTTATATGTTTTTGTTTCAGAAAATATTTTTCCTTTATTGTGATTGAATTATGAGTGTCTAGAGCTCATCTAGATGAAATGTTTTCTTTTGCATTTTGTTTTTTAAAAAGCAATATGAATAAAATGGTGTATTTATTCTGCAGAAATTATCTCCTAGACCTAATCTCAGTCAATGAACCTGAAAATGTCAGACCTCTGATGCTATTTATTAATGTGGCTGATGAAATAAATTGAATTTACAGAATTAAAAGTACCTTTAAAGTTTCAATTTACCTTTGGGGGAAGGCGACCTGTGTCGTTTTTATCCACACTGTGCTGCAAGCCAGTGAAATATGCAGGTGTGGTGTGTATTACATATTTGTTTTTGCCTGGACTGAAACGGGCTACCGATGTGATTAGTGTCAAGGTCATTTCTGGTCAACACAGGTAGGTGCTGTTCATTTCACTTGCGTAAAATTAGTAATAATTTGTTCTAACATAGTAAGATAAAGTAAGAGCATCTGACAAATGCTGTAAATGTAAATGGAAGTATTTTGGTCCTGAGGATATTGTTCTGTGGCAGGTTTATTTATGATGGTCGGTTCCTTTGCATTTATTTTACACAAATAGTAACATTTGTTTAAAGTTTATCCGTATTGAATTTATAGTTTGAAATGATTTTTCATGTCCTTAATACATTCACCTGTACACTCCACTGAAAATTCTGCATCATAATTTAAAGACCTTGCACTTTTAATTACTGATTTATTCATAGTGGTGAACTGCGTCCTGTATTTATTTCATTCAGAAGATGATTAGGAACATTTTATTTATGAACGTTACATGTAATATTTTTGTCGATGTACATTTTGAAATGTTTTCATCTAAATGGCATAGACTACACACTGCGGTGGTAATAATTTTGAAAGCTGGTTTAAGTTTGCATAAAGGCACTGACTCATGGCTGTTTGTAATAGCTGATAAGCTTAATGGCCTTTGTGTTGCAGTGTTAACATGCAGCAGGTCACAGTGAGATCAGAGATCAAGCCCAAGCCGGTGAGCTCCAACCCCTGCCTGAATCCGAGGGCATTATGCGTATATCCAAATGCAGGGAACACGCCTACAATTCATACACTGATACTCAAACAAGCAATCTTATCAATCTTATCCGTCATGAGTACCTTGCACAGACTGCTTTGGGAAAATACTGAATAATATTTTTAATATTGCTCAGGGACACACTGGTAGTAAGTGGGATTTGGACCTGGGTCTTCTGGTTCATAGGCGAGTGTCTTACCCACTAGGCTACTACCACCAAGTAGCCTAATTCAGTTCATCTAGACAAGCTCAAAACACTAATTCTATCTTAATGGCAGGCGCACTGGTCTCGTAAACCAGTAGTCACAAGTTAAAACCTCTCTGATGCCTTCAGATGTCATCGTCACTTTAGTTTTGTATGGGGCAGTGGTGGCCTAGCGTGAAAGAGAACCTACCTGTAATTGGAAGGTTGCCGGTTTGAAACCCGAACCGCCAAGGTGCCACTGAACAAGGGCGCCTGTCATGGCTTCCCAACGCTCACATTTCAGACATGTATTTTTAGGACACATTTTGATGTGTGCATATGACTTTATAAAATAAGACTGGTTCTCTGCAGTTGTATAGAAATTAACTATTGCTATTGATAATATTTGTGTATTTGACAGACAACTTTCACTACTCTCCCCAGCCCAGACCTCCATATCCACCTCCTAAACCAACAAAGCCAGATGAGGTACTGTGTGTATATTTTTACCCAGCTGTGGTCAGGTTGTTCAGCAGTCTCTACAATTTTACATTTTTTACATTTACAGCATTTATCAGACGCCCTTATCCAGAGCGACTTACAACCAGTAGTTACAGGGACAGTCTCCCTGGAGCAACTTAGGGTTAAGTGTCTTGCTCAGGGACACAATGGTAGTAAGTGGGATTCGAACCCTAGTGTTACCCACTAGGCTACTACCACCACAATTCATTTTGAATGTATGAAAAAGCAGTGCCTAGCCCAGTTGAAGTCGTAAACTCCACCCCAATGTACCTATTTGCACTGCTTTGCCCTAATGGGTCTGTTTCTGTTGTGCCACTGTTTTCATGTGTTAACATCATTCTCCACCATGATATCTGCTTCTTGCACTCAGTCTAAGTGTACCCAGTGCTGTCCTTCCCCAATGGTACTTTTTCATTGTCATATTGATATTGCCGTATTTATGTTTATTGTTCATTTCATGGCCAAGGAGCTGAACAATCAGGCATAGTCTTCACAAGAAGATACATGGTGAAGAGTCGCAGGTAAATTTAGTTTTTTTTTTTCATATTAAAAAACATGCAGGCAAGTGGCACTTACTTTGAATTACATGTGGGAGAGAATAGGAAGGATAAATTAAATTTACGACATTTACCAAATGCCCTTATCCAGAGCAATTTACAGTCAGTAGTTACAAGGACAGTCCCCCTGGAGACACTCAGGGTGAAATGTCACAATAGTACTAAGTGGGGTTTGAACATAGGTGTGGTCTTCTGGTTCATAGACAAGTGTTTTACCCACTAGTCATACACAGAGTCTTTGACTTTTTGCCTAAGGAAACATTATTTTTACTAACTCTGATCCTCACTACATAGTTTTTCTTAAGGCTGATGTTCTTAATGCCTGCTTTTTTGTGTGGCCCACATACAGTGCTTTTTCTTCTGCACATGGTCAGTGTTTTTTTTTTTGTTTTTTTTTTTTAAAAAAAAGCTTAAAAATTGTTAGAGCAAACAATTAAGATTCTGTGCTCTGGTTGTATTTGGATTGAAATTGTTTAATATTTCAATACACATCTTCTATTTGCTGCATTATAAAAAGGTACTGTAGTAAAGTAATATCTGAAGAAATTTTTTTTTTCATCTGGTCTTTTATACAGATCATCATTGTTAACGCGTTTGTTGGTTTGTTGTTTCAATAAAATTAATTAAAAGTGCTGCATTGTGTGGTCATTGACAAAATAATTTAATTGGTATTTTCTCATCCCAAATATTTACATTTTTATTTTAATAAGCCTAGGATTTTAAATGTATTTGACTTATTATATTAAATTCTGACTATTGGACTATAGTAGCCTCCGATTTTGTTTTCTATTGCTGATTACTTACATTTAAGTGCATATAACAAATGTTTTCAAATCTGACCATTGTACATTTAAGTTGACCATACTTGAAGAAATTAATTTTTTCTACTGTCAATTACTTAAACCATTTGAGGCAATCACTTGACGAATACAACCAACTTATCCGGGTTTACAGTGCAGCTTTATCAATCAGCTTATCAGATCATTCAAATTTGTATTATGTATCATGTAATTTATGTACAAATTTTAACATGTTCAATAAAGTCTTTAGTTTTTTTTCCCTGTATTTACAAGTTTTTTTTGGTTGTTGTTTTAAACAAGCTTCTTGCTTATTGTAAAAGCATTTGTCACTTTTTAAATAAACATACCTGAGCAGTTGTCTACGGCTTTGCGTTTCTAATTACGCTAGCTAGAATTTAACCAGTGAGCAAAATGGCATGTACAAAATACTGCAACATTGATTTTTAATCAGAGCTACCTCTGATAAAACGGGTCTAATACTTTATGTAACAAACGTTGTGCAGTGTTTCACAATGACTATTCCTTTCAAACACATACAAATTTGGTACAAAGAGTCCATTTAATAATGATTCAGCAGCCCTTGACCACATTCCATACCCCTGGTATAGTATTACAATTTAACATATTGGGCAAATTGTGTTTGTGATTACCTGGGCTGGTAGTTAGCCAGTGGTGTTTCCCAGAGGTGGCTGGAGGTCACAGGTCCGGGTCAGTCATCTCATGATGCACTGTCACATTGTAGGCTTCTGGTTCACTAGTCACCAAGCCTGAAGCCTTTACAATACCAAGAGTGAGGCCAAAACAATGTGGTATCTTGGTCCTTTCATGCACGTGTCTTTTTGGTTGGGTTTGGAAACGACTGCTATACTGATGCTGACACTGAAGATGTTTCCTCAACGAAAGGATCAATATTCCAACATTTACCATCTCATTTTAGATCAGTGGAGCACATGTGTAATCAGGTCAATTGCACTGAATGTAGTGGAATGTAGTAAATTGTAGTAAATTCAGCAGTTCTCAGTGCACATGTTTACAACCACAAAATCAGTTTTTAAATAATTTATTTACAAATGTGAGTTTTTTTCTTATAGAAACTGTACAAAACGTAACAATTAATATTTAACAGCGTGCTTACAGGCAGATATGACCCTGGGCTAGAGGGGCAACTGTGACACTTCTGGTAAAAGAATCAGGCTCCTTCAAACTTTGTTCCCCCTTTCATTAAGTACAGACTCAAGCAAAAGGATCAACTGTCCGCTTCGCTCTGCCATTGCAAAGCATTTAAAATTTACAAAAAAACAAGCATCTTCTCCTGGATTTTCTAGTCACTTAGACCTCCTTCACCTTTCCTTGATGAACACAACAGTTTATAGGATGAGCATTGCCGTTCTCCGGGCGCTTGCCATTGGCTATTGGCAAAATCTCTTCAACGCTGGTACTTCTAGTGGGTAACATTTTCCTGTTGTTGACTTGCACTGATTGAGACATCACATGGTAAATAAATGTCAAAATTAAATATGTCAATTGCTTGGTCCAATTTGTACAGAATGAGGTTTGAGGTTGAAGTTTACTGTCATATGTACAAAGTACAGTGTACAGAGCACAATGAAACTCTTACTTGAAAACCCCTCCCACGCAAACAGAACTTAGAACATGATACATAGAAGACAAAGTGCAGCAGCAATAAATAAATAAGTCACATAAGGGTGAATATATCTAAGTTGCATAAAAACTGATAATTTAAGTGACTGTACATAATTTAAGTGACAGTGCAGTGCATACTATGTGTTGTATAGCCTGATGGCACTGGGGTAGAAACTGTTCCTGAATCGTGATGTGCATGTGTGAATTGTCCTGAGTCTCTTGCCTGATGGCAGGACAGTAAAAAGTGACAGTGCAGGGTGTCTGGGGTCCTTCAGGATGTTCTTTTTTTTCCTGAGACAGCGCGTGGTGTAAATGTCCATTATTGCTGGGAGTGGTGTGCCTGTGATCCTCTGAGCTGTTTTCACCACCCTCTGCAGAGCTTTCTTGTCCTGAGCAGTGCAACTGCCATACCAGAACGCCATACTGCCCGTGAGGATGGACTCCCCAGCGCACCTGTAGAAGCTGGTCAGGACAGAGGTGGATACACCAGCCTTCTTTAGGCGTCTGAGGAAGTGGAGTTGTTGCTGGGCTTTTTTGGTGACCGCTGCAGTGTGTTCTGAGGACTTGAGGTCGGCACTGAGGGTGACCCCAAGGAGCCTGAAGCTGCTGACCCTCTCCACAGATAGGAAGATGAGCTGTATCCTGCCTCCCAAAATCCAAAACCATCTCCTTGGTTTTGCTGATGTTGAGAGAGAGGTTGTTCTCCTGACACCACTCTGCCAAGAGTCTCACCTCCTCTCTGTAGGCCGTCTCATCGTTGTTGCTGATCAGGCCTACAACGGTGGTATCATCAGCAAACTTGATGATGGTGTTGGAGCTGTGTCTACACACACAGTCGTGTGTAAACAGGGAGTACAGCATTGGGCTCACTTCCCTGCGGCGTTCCAGTGTTGAGGATCATTGTGGTGGAGGTGTTCTTGCCGATCCTCACATGCTGCCGTCTGTTGGTGAGAAAGTCCAGAACCCAGTTGCACAGAGTAGCACTGAGTCCCAGTGCCCGCAGCTTCTGGATCAGCTTGGAGGGGATAACTGTGTTGAATGCAGAGCTGAAATCTACAAACAGTCTGGCGTAGCAGTTCTTGTTGTCCAGGTGAGCCAGGGTGGTGTGGATGGTGTGCGAAATGGCATCATTAGTGGATCTATTGTGACGATATGCAAATTGAAGGGGGGTCTAGATTAGTCGGAATAGAGCTCAAAATGTGCCCCATTACCAGCCTTTCAAAGCACTTCATGGTGATGGAGGTTAGTGCAAAGGCCGAAAGTTGTTAAGGCAGCTGGCTTTGTTCTTTTTGGGAACTGGGACAATGGTGGCGTTTTTGAAGCATGCTGTTACATCTTAAGTAAGAATTAATGGTGCCGTTTTTGAAGCATGCTGTTACATCTTAAGTAAGAATTAATCACGTATATTCTGACATTGGAAAAAAAACCTTACAGAGGTCTTCTATAAAATCCAAGCATGCAGGCAGCTAATGGGGCGAAATTTGCGAAAAGTTGAAAGGAGTTGTAAACTAATCCCATCTGTGCCATGTAGAACATGGAAGGTAGCTTACCTGACCGTGTTATATGTCCTGCTCTCAAACTGGTGCTTTGGAGGGTCTAGTCCTCTAGCTTGGTACTGTTTGACCATTTCCAAACTCTTCTTGCAACTCTCTGCTATCTTTTCCAACCTATTTGATTTTAGTAAAATATTATTAAACAACAAAACAGAAGTACATACTGTATATAGTATGTATTGTCTTTGTGTATGGTTTGCTACGATGTAAAGCAGAGCTTACCTGGTGGTTTCTGTGATGTTTCCCATGTGAGTGAACTGCTTGCTGTAGGTCGTAAATTTCTGAGTAGCAGGTTGAAAAGATCAATAGTCAGATGTTATAATTATATACAGTACAGGCCAATGGTTTGGACACACCTTCTCATTCAATGTGCTTTCTATATTGTCGTAACCATTTAAGGTTACGACCTCTTGAAGCTCATCGAGAGAATGGCAAGAGTGTGCCAAGCAGTAATCAGAGCAAAGGGCGACTGTTTTTAAGAAACTAGAATATAAATACATATATAATAAATAAATACATAGAATATAAATATAAGTACATAACTCCACATATGTTCATTCAAAGTTTTAACCCATTTTTTAGATAACCATGACCTGGATGACTGCTGACCTTCACAGACAAAACACATGATAACAAAACCCATGTAAAGGGTGACACTTCATGTCAACTGAATATGAACATTATGAGCATGCTAAAGGACATTGAACAACAGCATATGACTGGAATGATTCTCTTTACTACATTTGCATTCCAGACTAATTACTAGTACTGTCCAATGTTAAACTTTTAATTATGAACTGAACATAATCTCGATTACTTTGGCTATAGATATTTTTTCCTTTTCTGTATATATCTTAAGAGGTTTTCTGAATGCCGACCTCTCCTTTTTAGGAGATTGTACGGGAGAAGATGATGGGGCTGCTTTGTCTATATGTATCATAGGGCTTCTTCTGACCATTTGAAGGTTTGACCTGTAAAAGGCAAAGAAATTAATTAAAAAAAAAAAACATTACTTAATAGGATGTCAATTCCCAGTAAAAACACAACCAACCTTTACTGCCTCTTTCTTCTGTGCCCCACCAGCTTCTTGCAAGCAGCAAACAGCAGCAAACCCCTGTTCATTTGCAGTTGCCTCTTGGCCAGGTATTGGTGGAAAACCTTCCAAATGTCACGTCCATGCGGGCATGACGAGGCGGGTGTACGGAGAGGAGGATGACGAGACGACGAGGAATGAGGGACGCAATCACCTGACATCCCGAAACAGGGGTTTAATTGGTGAAGCACAAGACAGGGGAGACATCCGAGACGTTGACACTGGTGAACATGGAACATAACGTTAAAGACCTGACAGCGAACTGAAAGGAACAGGGCAGCTTTATACAATTAACACAGGTGAAAACGATTAGGGAACATTACACAGGACAACAATGAAACTGTAACCCCTTTTCGGACCGGATCGTGAGACCAAACAGTAATATAGATTATATATTATATATCACTATTATATGTATTTTACCAGAGTAACCCACCTGGTGGGACAGGCAGCTCCTGGTAGTTGACAGCTCGTCCTGCCTTATGGGCTCGGGTGGCGCTCTGATATTGCTGTTAAGAGACATAATGAAAGCTCTGAGTTACTAATAACCTGAACAAGACACTTGACAATGTTAAGCTGATCCCTGTGAATCATCTTCTTAATTACCTTGGTAATCCTTTCATACATGCGGGCCTTGCGGCTGTCGTCACTGGCCTTTGCCTCAGAATAGGTTTCCTGGTACTTTGACAACCGTTGCTCCAAAGCATGCAGAACATTCTTGGGCTGAGGTTGTCCCTCTTGTGTCACAGATTCCATAGATGCTAAAAAGGGGCAATTAAGTAAATTATATAAAATGGCATTCTGCATATTTAAACAGACAACTAAGTCAGATAATTAGATCATCTTGACTAGCTGGGACTGCATGTCTATGTCCAGAGCTTACTGCTTCTTCTGCAATGCAGAACTCTGAAACTACAACAGACATTCAGTAGGCATGAACAGTCCACCCACCATTGGTCTGGCACAAGCAGTTACTTCAATATTCTCAATGAGAATACCTCTGAAAGGATAAGGCGGTAAGCTACTCCTATCGACAGTCTCTGAATAGCGTCTATGCCTTCAGTGAGAAAAACACATACACAAAGAATAAGGTTTTTGTTTCCCTCCCATTAATCTTGCATGCTTGACATGGTTTGGGTAATTTCATGAAAACGGGTCAGCCAAACTCATGATCATGCTGCTGATTCAGCAGCTGAATTTGCATTATAAGGTGGCTATCATGCTGCTTCAATTTACCTAAAACAGTATAGAATTAAAACAGATTGATAACATTATTTAATTATCTGTTTTGTCAATAATTATATTCTATTTTTCTTTGAAATGCAAAAAATGCATGAGTCCCGAGCCACCATGTAAATTTCTATATAATAAACAAAAAATCCCCAGAAAATTGAACACCTACTTTTATAGTCTTCATACACGTCTTTGCTAGATCAATGTTTCCTGCTTGTTTTGCCTTCACAGCAGCTTCCTTGTAGTCTCTCTGTAGCTTCACAAGCGTCTCCTCAATATGCATTACAAACTGCATTCTGCATTACAAACAACAAAAGATGTCTTTAAAGTGATTAAATAAAATCTAAAACCTAATTCATGTTTGGGTGTACATGGTCTGATAAGAAAATATATATATATTCCAAATATAACCACACTGACCTAATGAACTGTTAATTTACAGCCGTGTGTGAATACAGTTGCCAAACTGAAAACTTTCTTTCCATCTTATGTTAAAAATAATACAATAATCTGAATATATTGCTGTACATCAGGGCTTTATCACACATTTTAATAAACTAATTAATGAATAAATTCCAATTAATCACGATTCATTCTTTAAACTTTAAAACTGTTACAAAGACAGCTGTCAGAAAGAGGCTCAGGCTGTAACGATTTGCTCAAAGAATTGGTTTTGTTTTTTAATTTTTTTTTAATAAATCTGCTCACAGATTTTGTGGAAACTATAATAAAAAAAAGTTTCTCTTCATAACAAGCAGTTATCCCCAAAAGGACATCCCTATTCCAATACTTAGCTGACTTGGTCCCAGCAGGACACTCTTCGTTGCGTAGGGGCTCACTGCTACCTGGTGAGGAAGATGCTGGCTCCTCTTCCCTCAGCGGGCTAGTCTCCAGTGACAGAGGCGTGGTCTCTACTGCACTATCCGATTCGGCCTGCTCTGTAGCTGGGTTAGTCCCTGCGGCGGTGCCGTTTGTGCTGCAGGCCACGGGAGGCGGGATTTCTGATGCATCAATTTGCTTCCCCTTTCATGCTGCTGCCTGCTTGCACAGAAGTGTCTGTGAACATGGAAACATGCTAACACCTACTATTTTACTATAAGGTACAAGGAAGGTACACAGGAATGTTTATGGACCTTACAGTCATACGCCTGATGACATTCATGCAATACTTTTCAAAGAAACTTGTGGAATGCATGAAAACCCTATTTTGCTTCTATTAAATGCCCCCAAAAAACTTTTTGGGACATACATAAAACTTATATTCCCTTTATGAAGGCAATATAAGTATTTTGTTTTTGTATACAGATTGTATACATATACAGGTTACAGGTGCCTATGTTCCAAAGATGGATGCATATAGGAAATAAAAAAATAAATAAAAACTCACTTTAAGGCCTCATATCTTCTGCATTTTGATGACTCCCCAGAAGCTTTGGCATTGGCTACGGCCTTCTTGTACATTGCAATTCTTTCTTCCAAAGTTTGCTCAAGACTTCCCTGCACTGAGGGTACCTAAGGAGAGACATATTTTTAAAGTGCTCATTCTCATTACTATTCTGATGTCTGTCTAGAAGTTGCAGGGAAGTTCACACACATGTTCAATGTTGTGTATGAATATGTTCAAGTATTTTAATTTTTAAAATTATTTTTTGTACCTAATCCATACTGGTTGCTTCATCTGTTCTGGCTGAAGGAAAGAATGCAGTCACTACATCTATATAGTGCTGGAAAGTACTAATATAGCAAAGAAGCTTATAGTAAGATGAGTAAAATCTGCTGTGGTAACGTCACGGTCTCTGCTATAAGAGCTTACATTTACATTTACAGCCTTTATCAGACGCCCTTATCCAGAGCGACTCACAATCAGTAGTTACAGGGACAGCAGCAATGGCAGCAAATTCTGCCTGTAACTCGCTGTCATCAAAATTTTGATCCATGTCCATCATTTCATTTGGATTGAAGTCAAGATGAAGTCCCATCTGAAACCATACAGATGATTAGGCTCATGCTCAACAACATTAGCTATAATGAAAGATTTCACTGCACATTTACCTGTTTAGCTGCGGCGGCACCTTGGCCTTTTGTCACGTGTCCGCTTCTGTTTCTTCCCAAACATCTCCAGATCTCTGATGATCTCTGATGACAACTGTGCTCAGTGAAGCTACTCTGGATGAAAATCCCACAGTCATATTATAATTCAAGTTGGACAACTGAACTAAAGTGACTTTTATTAAAGCGGCTAGTCTTGTGTTTACAATAACAACTTTAAGTATGAAATACTTAAAAGTATGAAAAATGAAGTGTGAAAGGCAAAATTCAAGCTACAGCCCGATCGACTGTAGTTATTAAAGCTGGCAACACTGGGGGTGCCAGATGGTGATGCTCTATGCCACATTCTGCAATAAACAAGACGGCAGGGGGCTTGTTCTCTTGCGGGAATTGATAAAGCAGTTTTAATTGGAACGTGCGATCAGATCAGGAACCCGGCATCACTGTGTCATCAAAACCACACTTCGGCTAGGTTCAGTTTGGTTCTTGTAGTCACCGAGCCGTAATAGTTGGAAAATCTGACACAACCTGGCAACACATGCTTGTCACAGCTCCAGTTTCCTTAGCAGAATACCACAGCTACCTGAAATATGACAAGTCACAAATGGCCTGGCAACTTGCTTTTTTGTATTAAATCGCCAGGAACGTGTTGCTGCATTTTCATGCCACTGTTAAAGTAGCTAGACAGTTCACAGACTTTAGCTTGAATTAGCTAATGCAGACTATGTTTGCAATTTGGTCGGTTTCATTTTCGAAAAAACCGGACAATCATCAAACCTCTCCATATATCTCGGTATCAACATAAAACCCGCACTTCACAAGCGAACTCACTGACTTTCCATAGTTAACCCGGTTACCGCACCGCGTTTGTTTACATGGCGGGACGTTTCGCACAATTTCCTACCTTCTGCAATGACTCTCGCCGTCTTTAGATCATCGTGTTACATTAGGTGTGCAGCAGCTTACATAATTCCATTAGAACAAAATGAAATTAGCCTGGGATAGCAGCCTAAGACAATCGTCAGTGTTCGTATCAATGATTAAATGCGTCGCCAGGTTCTATGACAGAGTGTAGTTTTATGCGGCATTTACACGTTTTTATGCTAGTTCGAATCCTTTAGTTCTGCTATTCCGTCGCGCCACAGAATGTAAACGAGGTAAATCAAGAGGTCTGTGCACTTTAACACACCCCGTTGCTGCCACAAGACGTGTGGCAACAGGAAGTATGTGTATTTTTGTGTGACTCTTTTATTATTAAGTAGAACAATGTAATACAAACTCTCGTAGAGGAAACAATTAAAATATAAACAATAATCAAACATTCGCCGATTTCAATCTCTTAAATTCTGTTCCTCAATTTTGTTCGGCTGTTCTCTTCCCAAAGAACGGCGGTATTCCAGTTGATTTCATCACAGGTTCAGTCTGCAACCTAATAAAATTATTATTATTTTAGGCGAATATAATTCGACTATTTAATTAATTTCACTGACGAATCTGACTCATTTTAGGTACACATAATGTTAGGTAAAACAACGTAGAACGTTTTATACACTGTGCGGCTTCACGACTGCCTACTAGTCCCAGAAGGCATTGGTGATCAGCCACCCGGAAGTGCTTGTGTAACGCACCAATCAGAGTGTCACGCTGACCGGGTAAATGTTGTTTGAATTCACCAATCAGAGCCGCGCGTCTCTGTCATTTAAACAGGCCTTTATGAGCAGTTCGATAGTAGCGTCTCCAGAGTCACGTGAGAAGCTGAGTTGACGGATCGAGCATTACGGTATTATCGTTTTTTTTTGCAAACGTTTCTGCAAACACTGCGTAAGTCGTGTATGATTTTATGTAGTTGCTTCATGCGATTTATCCTGACAACGTCTTCCTTTTTTATTCCTAGCTGCGACTGTGTGTTTTACTGCTCCGCGTCTCTTCTCCTTCCCCGAAATTTGCCGTCGTTTCTGGTCAACGGAGGTTTTCTTGTGCTGTTCTCCGTGGCCTCGCAGCAAGATGGCTCTGTTCGGATTCGAGAAAGACGTTCACAACATTCTGAAGCTGGACATACCAGTCACCAACGCTCCCGTGGCACGCTGGCAAAGGAAGACGAGCCCGTCCACCTCGGCGGCCACCAGCACCGGTTCACTTTCTCCTGGGAAATCTGGCAACCTGTCCCGGAGCACATCAAAAACTCCAAATAAAACCCCAGGTAGCCAGTCCCTTTATTTCTGCTTTAATAAATTTACCATCGCATTTAGGTCCTGGTCACTAAATGGCCTTTACTAGGGAACAGGTTTATTATGCAGGTTTGTTATTATTATTATTATTATTATTATTATTTACATTTATTTTTTGGGTTTCCTTAGGCAAAAAGACTCGGTGCACGCCCAACAAGGTGGGAGGTGACCGCTACATCCCAGCTCGAAACAGCAAGCAGATGGAAGTGGCAAGTTTCTTGCTGTCAAAAGAGAATGAGTCCCCTCAGACGAATCAGTCCAGGGTAAGCTGGTTTCCAGGCTTTAGAACCCCTCGCTTTTCCACCTTCGCCACTAACAATGTCTGTGCCCTTAGATGAACAGGAAAGCGTGGTCCGTGGCGCTAAATGGTTTTGACGTTGAAGAAGCAAGGATTTTACATTTGGGAGGCAAGCCACTCAATGCCCCTGAAGGTAAATATCTCCGGATGTCTTCGTCTTATGTCCTTCCTTCGTCTTCTCCAGTCAGGCCTTGCCTCAGGGGATCAGCCGGTCTGGTTGTCCACACCAGTGACCTGGCAACGGTTCCTGAGCACAACCCCCATTTACCGGGGCGTGGGGACTGCAGAAAGACTTGTAAAGTTTGCGATCATCCCAGTGGTCTTATTAAATCTTTTCAGGGTATCAGAACAACCTGAAAGTGCTGTATAATCAAGTCCCTACTCCTGCCTCTTCTAAGAAGAGTCGCTACATCTCCTCTGTCCCGGACCGTGTGCTCGATGCACCTGAACTCAGAGATGATTTCTGTAAGTGTGGATTTTATTTATTTTTTTGGAATATAGTCTCAATCATTGACCAGCTTTGCTCATTTCATAGACCTTGACCTGATGGATTGGGGAAAACAGAATCTCTTGGCTGTTGCCCTCAACCACACGGTGTACATTTGGGATGCCTCCAAAGGTGATATTCTCCAGCTGATGAAGATGGAGCAGGAGGAGGACTACATTAGTTCTGTCTCTTGGAGCAAAGATGGCAACTTTCTGGCCATAGGGACCAGTGACTGTAAAGTGCAGGTAATGCACGTGTTTCAGTTGTACGTTGTCTTAAAGCGTGAATTAATTCATTTATTATATACTTTAATTTTAAATGGCATCCTTTCAGCTGTGGGATGTAGAACACCAGAAACTGCTCCGTAGCATGACCAGCCATACTGCTCGAGTAGGCAGCCTCAGTTGGAACGACCATATCTTGTCTAGGTAAAGGGTCCCATGCAAGTGCTTATGTCTTGTCTAAGTAGTGAATGCTTTTTATTGAGACTGTGCGTTAATAGGCTCCACCTTGCAATCTTTTTCCAGTGGTGCTAGGTCAGGCCACATTCATCACCATGATGTCCGTGTAGCAGAGCATCACATATCCACCCTGAGGGGTCACACACAGGAGGTCTGTGGGCTGAAGTGGTCCCCAGACGGGAAGTTCTTGGCCAGTGGAGGCAACGACAACATGGTGTACGTCTGGTCTGGTATACAGGAAGGAAGTGCTCAAACGGCGCTCCACAGCTTCAGTGACCACCAGGGTGCTGTTAAGGTGACTTATGGCTCCCTGCCATATTCCTCAAGTTCTCAAATTATGCAGTAGTTTAAATCTCTTCTCCTCTCTCTCCCCCCCCCCCCTTCTTTCTTAAACCTAGGCCTTGGCATGGTGCCCATGGCAGCCAAACATTCTTGCATCAGGAGGTGGTACGAGTGATCGTCACATCCGCATCTGGAATGTCAGCAGTGGGTCCTGTTTAACCTCGTTGGACACCCAGTCTCAGGTAGACAATCCTTCATAACTAAAAATTATATTAATGTAATCATGAAACTGGACATGACTTATTAAATGGCTATTTGTGTATAACCTCCAGTTACTGTTTTTGCCAGTCTAATTGAATGTTCTCTCATTTTTCCTCCTCAGATCTCCTCTCTGTTGTTTGTACCCAATTATAAGGAGCTGGTTTCCTCTCATGGCTTTTCTTTTGACAACCTAACAATCTGGAAATATCCTTCACTCACAAAGGTGGCAGATCTCTTTGGTAAGTTGAGTGAAATAACTTAACCTTATTAGTTGTCCCACAGACTTGTTCTGTAAACTGCTTTTTCTTCTCCTTCCCCCTCAATCTTGCAGGTCATGAAGGACGAGTGCTCAACATGGCCCTCAGTCCAGATGGCGCCACTATAGCCTCTGTGGCGGCTGATGAGACTGTCAGGCTGTGGAACAGTTTTGCAAAAGACCCAGTCAAGAAAACAAAATCTACCCCTAGCTTTATCAATCAACTTATCAGATAATTTCTATTATATTTATATACAATTTTAACATATTCAATAAAGTTTCTCTCCCCTGTATGCCTTTGCTATTAGTGACTATGACTTATTTTGCTCCTTTTATTTAACTTTTTTTTTTTTTTTTTTTTTTAAATTAATTTCAACCAAGCTTCTTGCTTATATTGTAAAAGCATTTGTCACTTTTTAAATAAACATACCTGAGCAGTTGTCTACGGCTTTGTGTTTCTAATTACGCTAGCTAGAATTTAACCAGTGAGCAAAATGGCATGTACAAAATACTGCAACATTGATTTTTAATCAGAGCTACCTCTGATAAAACGGGTCTAATACTTTATGTAACAAACGTTGTGCAGTGTTTCACAATGACTATTCCTTTCAAACACATACAAATTTGGTACAACGAGTCCATTTAATAATGATTCAGCAGCCCTTGACCACATTCCATACCCCTGGTATAGTATTACATTTTAACATATTGGGCAAATTGTGATGGGCTGTTAGCCAGAGGTGGCTGGGGATCACAGGTCAAGATGACTGACCTGGACCTGTCACATTGTAGTCACCAAGCCTGAAGCCTTTACAATACCAAGAGTGAGGCCAAAACAATGTGGTCCTTTCATGCACGTGTCTTTTTGGTTTGGTTTGGAAACGACTGCTATACTGATTCTGACACTGAAGATGTTTCCTCAACGAAAGGATCTCTATTCCAACATTTACCATCTCATTTTACATCAGTGGAGCACATGTGTAATCAGGTCAATTGCACTGAATGTAGTGGACAAATTTATTTAAACTCAACAGTTCTCAGTGCACATGTTTACAACCACAAAATCAGTTTTTAAATAATTTATTTACAAATGTGAGTTTTTCTTATAGAAACTGTACAAAACGTGACAATTAATATTTAACAGTGTTCTTACAGGCAGATATGACCCTGGGCTACAGGGGCAACGGTGACACTTCTGGTGAAAGCATCAGGCTCCTTCAAACTTTGTTCCCCCTTTCATTAAGTACAGACTCAAGCAAAAGGATCAACTGTCCGCTTCGCTCTGCCATTGCAAAGCATTTAAAATTTACAAAAAAACAAGCATCTTCTCTTTGAATGTTAAAGCCTGGATTTTCTAGTCACTTAGACCTCCTTCACCTTTCCTTGATGAACACAGCCATTTATATGATGAGCATTGCCGTTCTCCGGGCGCTTGCCATTGGCTATTGGCAAAATCTCTTCAACGCTGGTACTTCCATTAACATTTTCCTTCGACACGGGCAGCCGCTTGCCCTTTATGTAGGCCTGAATCCAGAAGTTGGAGAACAGAATGAAGAAGAAGGTGCCATACATCCAGATGAGATGGATGAAAATGGGAACTTGGTAGTCACATTTTTCCAGGAAGTAATACTGAGAGATGTGGATGGAAACCACAACAAACTGTATCTGTGAATGAAGAGGAATAAACAGAACATGAGATTAACATTTACAGGTGAGTAAATGTGGGGTAGGCAATCACATGTAATATAACCCTTTTCAATAGAGCTGACAAATGACCCCTCATAATAAACTGGATTATTCAATAACCATCTCCATCCCCTGAACCACAAATACAGAAGCCTCACCAGCTGGATTGCGGTCATGTATTTTTTCCACCATAGATACTTCTGAAAGCGGGGTCCAGCAGCAGCAAGGCCGTAGTAGAAGTACATAATGACGTGCACGCAGGCATTCACCACGGCATGGAATGAACCCATTCCTCCAGCTGCGTAAAAACAAAGATGACATTTATCGTGGTCACCATTATGGTATTCATGGCGTCTCTATGGTGAAAACTCTGCTTGTGCTCCTTTTGTCTACCAATTATGAATAATCTTACCAGGTGTCAGCGTGATGCCCCACCACCAGGTCCAGGGCATGAATGAATGGTGGAAGACATGAAGAAATGTGACCTGGCTGTGCTTCTTCCGCAGCACAAAAAACACCTACAGGACAACAAGCCAAACAGGCGGGGAAAAAAAAAAATTAAAAAGTACCACATTAAGTATAATAAATTACAAATAAAATCTGACAACATTAAGCTTACCGTGTCCAGCAGTTCAATGTATTTCGAGAAATAAAACAACCATGCCACTCGAATCATCTAGAAGGAAAAAAGTTGGTAAGGGTGTAGTTTTTAAGACAGGGGAGTTAGATGCAGGCTCTTTATGAGTCGAGCACTTACTCGGAGGGCTTGTGGGCTGCTGGAAAAGTCACAGAGGTCACATCTCCATGTGAAAGTGGTGCCCCATCCAGACATCATAAACTACAAGAAACATCAATCTTTTTCACAATGTTTCACTGCGTGTTTCTGTACTGACGTTTGTGTGGCAAATATCCCAGCTCACCTCATAGACAATGTAGGCATTGAAGGCCACCATGCTGAAGTTATACACAACCATGGTTGTGTTGAGTCGAAATGGTTTGCGATTGACCATGTAGCGCGGGCCGACGTAGATCACCAGGAACACATAAGCTAGCAGAATGAGGGTCATCTGAATGGGGCTTTGCATCAGAGGGTAGTCTCGCACCCGTGAATCTGTAGGCAGCGGAGAAATGTTCATGATCTGGACTGCACAGTGATACAGATATGGCCTCACAGATCTGAAATAGAGGGGTATGCGCAGCCTGGGGCTCTTACCAGTTCTCCTTAAAAGGTAGTCATAAAACCTCAAGATGTTTGTGATCACTTCTTCTACCATCTTTCTTCTTAACTGAGGAGTCTATTAAAATGTCTGTCAGGAAGAAATTACATATTTATCAGAACATCAATGCAGATATGCCAATTCGGACAATAAGGCAAACTCAATTCTGCCATCCATTTCAGAACACTGAAGAACCTTATTATCAAATCTGGGGGAAAGGAGCTCATACCACACATTCACTCACTGAATCATTCCATCGTGACTCAACGTTCTCTCCAAAGTGGTCAAATGGCCTCAATTATGAGGCGAGAGTGAAAACCGCGGGGAAAGCCAACATCCTCGTAAATTCGCATGACATCAGCGGAGGCAAAACACGTAGAACAGGCTGACGACAAAGGGCTCGGCCGGCCCATCGCCGGTAACTCCAACACTCGGATTCGTGTGTGGGTCAAAGTTAGGGGAGCCAATGGGGACTGACATTTCACATGTTCATAGATGAATCTATGGACACATCAGCTCGCACAGCAGGCCTCCTTACGCGAACAGTGTTAGCGTTACATAGAGTACTGAAGTGCAGTATAAAAACACCGGCATATTAATTAGTTTGCCTTTTATAGTAGAATCCCTTTCGCTGAACCTTTTTTTTTTTTGTTTGGTTGGTTGGACAAACCTGATTCATTTAGCCTGTGGTACCTGTTAGCATACTACACTGCCTAACTATGCAGAGCCAGTCCAACTGGTGAGATGAAGGCAGAAGCACGTTTAAAACATCAAGATAAGCTCACCGGCTCACTTTCAATTCAAAGCCCTGAATGATTTAACTTTAAACCATTCCGAATCAATGTACTCAGAATATGAACACACTCGTCGCTAAACTTTCACCAGGGTCACAGCGCGGTAAAAAGAAAAAAAAAAAATCATCAAAGTCAAGAACTCCAAAACGGTTCTTCGCAACCGAAGAAGTCGCCACAAACTCACCAAATCTCTGGAGCGTCTCTCCCACTCAGAACAAGGCACCTAATGTTCAGTGCCACGGCTCCCAACTCCCAACTCACATCAGCCACACCCAGCAGATGTGGAGCAGGTAGCTCCTGGCCTCATTCAGCAGACAGAGACAAGACGGGAGAGGGCCATGCCAGAGTGCTTGAACGTGTGACTTCCCCAATTTAAACCTGAGAGTGAACGTGCTGCTTATGGCCAACACCCACCGGTTTCTGGACCACACCCTGCTTTCAGTCCCACTGGCTCCACCCTTGAGCAGACATCACTCAGGGCCACGATTGGCTACTTCGTGCAGTTCAGTATACATTTTGGCCTGTAGGGTCCTCAGGATCTAAAAAAAAAATCATGAGGAGAACTAAAAAAGTCCTCATAAATATTAAAATATAATAAAAAATCACGTGGACCCAGAATACAGAGTTTTTATTTACTCTTTTGGGCACTATGGGCTCTTGAAGCCTGTTGCATTACCAGTGCGAGGGCTGCTAAGGCACCGTCACGGTCACCTCTGCAGTAATTGTGAGGTCATTGCCAGTGCCACAATTGTAACTCAGTCGGTTTCACTACATTCCAGTAGCACTGGTTTGGCTTGTTCCTCAGACACGGCCGATAAGGGGCGGATTCAAAAAGCCTCGTCCCTGTCTATCACCGCTGGTGTTTGGTTGTTGGCGGAAGTGTGGACGGGGGAGGGCTTGTAGGGTTTCCTGTGGGCATGGCTGAAGAATGAGAAGAATTCCTTCGTCATGTTTATTGGAGGGACCACTGGGGTTTGTGAACTCGCACACACACTCATTTATTGGCACGATTGCCATTTGCTGAAGCAGCGCGCCACTGTGAACAAATTATGTTCTTCTGCAGAGGGATCATCAGTGCTGGAGACACACACTGCCCCAAGATTTAATCACGTTGCACGGCATGCTGCCATGTGGCCGATCTGCAACAAAGATAAGTTTAATGATGCACATCTCTTTCTTTCCCTGAATACCATGATGAAGGCTATTTGAAAATGCATGATTGTAATGATAGAACGTGAAAGGTGACGTCTTACATAGAAAGAGTAAAATGAAACCAGAGTGGACTTATCTATGATCTGCTAATCATTTTGTTCACTTATTCATGAGCAGTGCAGGTACCTTCCCATGTTCCTTATTCTCTTAACTGGATTGCATGTTTTTCATTGAAGTACCTGATGAAATGTGCAGATGCAGCTTTATGCTGGATGAAGTACATTCTTAATTTTTCAAATTAGGTTAGATTTCACATCGTATCTGTGAAACGTCTTTTTCAAGTTCTGATCACTCCTCTCCGTATGGCCGAGCAGGACATGTTTTAGATAAAAAGTTGCCACATGATGGTTTTGGTCAGGGTGATGGTGTGAACAATTCCTGTTAGGATCTGGACTTAATGTCTCCTGTGTCTGAAACCTTGAGAACACGCCTTGTTACCAAATTGGATCCCCATGACTGCTGGAACTCAATTTTCTTGTTAGGTGGACCAGATAGCAGGCACTGAGGAGGACACATAACTCCCTTTTGTGAATCATTGTTGATCGTCATATGATTTCGCTCCATAGAAACCACTGCACTAGCACTATGCATAAGGACTCACAAGGCCAATTCGCCAATTTCAAGGAGTACCAGGTTGAGAACAACAGAAAAAGGTCATGTATGTATATGTCACATTAGCTTATTCTCATTTAGTCTCAAATATGATGTGAAAATGCTTTTAATTATGGCTTGGTTGTTAAAAAGGTGTGAATCCACAGTGAGGTGGATTGTAGTATTTTTCATCATCAGAGCATGAATTATATGGACACATTTTATATACTTACCCTGATAAGCATGAATTGTAAAGTATCTTAAACATTCCTTTTGATTTTCTGGTGAAGTTTCTTTCCTACTAACAGAATGGCAACAATTTTTTAGGAATTGGGATGTGAACAAATGTAACATTGTTCATTGCGATGAATTCTGTGTTTTCCTGTGTGATTTCAATGATTTGGTTGAAATAGTACAAGCTGGTTGCTTCGGTATATTTAAATATAATTCTGTCACTATTTCCAATCTAAAAAATGGCTATTGCCTTTCTGACTGCTCATTGACAAGATTGCTCATCGACATCTCTTCTGATGTCAACATGCTTTTACACTTATCCATTATTTGAGTATTTTGTGCTACATCATAGAATTGTACTTTTATTTGTAATTTTTAATATGAACATTGTACAAGACAATTTCAAGTATATGTGTCTGGTCAATAAATTCTTTCTAATTCTGGACCACAAGCCACCTTGATATTTTACCCGTGCCAATACCTTACATGACCAACAGACGGCAACCTAGACACTATAGATTCCATCAGCCAAGGTTTCAAGGATCGCCTTCGACCATTATGCCAGACTGCTTAGTAGTATACAAATGAATTCTTTGTTCTGAGGATTTCATGTTTAAGAGGGCAAATGCTGGGCAAATAATATATTTCATTTTTTATTTTATTTATTGAAATGAAATTTTATTTAATTTTTACTCCATCTTTATTCTGTGTTGACATTTGTGGTATAAATCAAGTTCATCATGGGTAACCAACATTTTTTAGTTTTTGTTAACATTTGCAACAGGCTGGCCATCTTCTCCACTGGGATTTTTTGTCTTTATCTGAAATGATGGGCATTGTGCTATATATAATATATGTTTTTTGTCATAGAGATGGAGGTTATCTGAGGCTCGTGTCTTTAAATTGTTTCTTTGGACACAGACACTCTACTTATTTGAAAGTGAGCCTAAACATTACATTAAATTTACAAAATTTACTTACAATCAGTAGTGACAGGGACAGTGCCCCGGGAGACAATCAGGGTTAAGTGTCTTGCTCAGGAACACAATGGTAGTAAGTGGGGTTTGAACTTGTGACTTTGAGGTCATCTGGTTCATAAACAAGTGTTTTACACACTAAGCTACTGCCAAACGAGTTTATTTGACTTGCATTTACAACCAAAAGACCATACGCTTTGTCAGACATTGTTATTCCAAGATTCCAACTCAAGAATCCTTCTGACAAGTACAGTCATAAACAACACATAGTTCCCAGCAGAGCACCATGCTGGGGAGAGTTGCTGACGTCTTTTGGACAATTACTTTTCTCTCAATAAGGGACACACTCTGATGAATTAAAGTGTACTCCTGTTTCCCGCTGAAAACTGGAGATGGCCAGGCCCGACATACCTGCCAGTACACTGATCCACTATGGCTGATCAGATGCCTGTAATCAGGCTTCAATTCGAGTCCAGGAATTCATGATGAATCCTTTTGGGAAACCAGAGCCCTTGTTTAAAGATGCATGAGCTTCAAGGAGAAAGCTGCTGCTGTAGTTGCTCTTGGTAATAGTGAGAGTTTCGGGCAGCCTGGATGCTTCCGTGAGCAATTTTGCCTTAAAATTCCCTCGTACGTGCGTGTGGGGCACCCAGGTAAGTGGGGCTTCCACATGCTGGATGAACGCAGCAGTCAGCATTGGGGAGTACCATGGCCTTCGAGTGGGTTCTGCCCTGCTTAGCATCGTGGCGGGGTGTATAATCATTGGGGTCTCCAGAGACTGCGATGCGGATGCTGTGGGTGGAATCTTCCTGGGAGCCGGGGGACTGGGTAAGTCAGACGGTTTCACAAACGCTTTTAAAGAACATTCGTATTATTTTTAAATTCGCAATGGGTCCATTTCCCGTTCACTTTCCGTTAAGATACTTAAATGGGAAGTTCATAAATGGGAAACTCCTTTTATTTTATTTTTTTTGTTTCATTCACAACAATTAGAGTACATCTACTCAACCATGCTAAAAAAAAGTTTTCCATCGGTTTTACTAGCTTTTATTAAGCCTTTTATCCCTGATCATTTGATCCAGAGCTGTAATGGTAGCCACCCCGCTGCCGTAATCTACACAGGACGTGGAGTCAGGTGTGATGGTGCCCATGGCCTTTGATCTATGACACTGAGAATTTGCTGTCAAGATTACGTTTTTGAAGCTGAACATTTTTGTTACCATGTTAACGTCGCATTAAAATAGGAATATTATGCAGCACGTTTTTTTCTTATTTTGCATCACACGCTACTGTACCCCAGACATCACTGACTAAAAGAGCTCTCGATCCCCACATATTACATATTAATATTATCGGTCTTGGCTCACAGAGTTCAATTAAATCCAGATTAAATAAAAAATTGAGGGGAGACAGGAAGCATAGACACGTTAAAAAAGCAGTTTCACGACACAATAACGGTTTTACTGATAAAGCAACCGAACCAAAGGACTCACAACATGGAAGGTCAGTACTTTGGGTAATGGTCAGCGGAGAAAGCAGAAACACGACCACAGGGAACACATACACAGAACTGGACACCAGCAATGACACTGGTGGAACAAGGACCTGGAGGGAGAGTCCCAGATTAGCATTTAGAACGTGGTTGGAGGCGGGAAAGACGGACCGGGGTCAGAGGTGGAAGACCAGACCGGGAATACCGGTGGGGGAAACAGGGCGAATGGTGAGCAGGGCCAGGTGTTACAAGCATAGTGATTTCAACATATGGAAATCACAAAAATTTTCTCAGGATTTATTTATATGAAAAAACGATTTACGTGAGATAATTGAAGAATTATTAATAATGTATCACGTCCAGATATATGGAAAATATTTTCCATACATGCAGCAAGGCTGGAGTGAGCTTTGTGTCATGTAATGTCACTGCTCAAACCACTGATTGCTTTTACATTATGTTGTAGATGGCTGAACGCTACTGAAAACGCTGAAAGTGAGAGAGAGAGAGAGCAAAGAAGTGCCTTTTACTTTTACTGCCAGTATGAACGTCCTACAAACAACTTCCTGGTTTCGCCACTGTGAGCAGAAGTCTGGCCTTATGGTAGACAAGTCCCACCAGTATCCAATGTCATAGTGTGAAGAAAAATTAGCAGGACAATTTTGTCTATCGTCAAGCGTGCATGAGCAGACTGAACATAAATGCATTTCCCATTAAAGACCACAAGCTGATTCATCTAAATGTTTTTTATCTAAATGAATCTGTTTACCCTCCATTGTTTTCCAGGTCTTCTCATCTCTGTGTATCCTTTTATAAGAGCCTGGTTCAACTTTCATCACATTCTACCCACTTTAGGTAAAATCCTACAGCCTTGTGACATTGACATCTGCATGAAGAACAAAGTCTAATCTGAGGTTATTTCGCCCCGTCAGGTAATTTTAGAGTCCATCCCATGTCAGCAAACCCAGACCAGGAGCAGCAAGTGGACACCATCAGACAAGATGGTGTGTCTGTGCAGAGCTTTTTTTTTTGTGTATTTATAATTTACAATCATACATTGGATCTTACATGATCCAAAAAAATTACCCATATAAAACAACCTATGGGTTATATGTACAGTATGTATACTATACATGTGTTCAAGAAGTCTTTTTTTTTTATGAAGGGTCAGGATTTCTATAATAGAACTCCAAACTAGTTTTTCAGTGTCTGCTTTTGTCTCAGGCACATGGCCAGGGAGTGTGAAGATGAATGGGACCATGAATGCCTAAATGCCTGTTCACGCAGCCTGCTTTACAGCATTCACCTGTAACACCAAGTAGCCAAACAGTCCCGCTGTGACTCAGCTAACACGGTATGGGTTGGATGACGGTGGTGCGTGATGTCTACCTGCCACAGGCACACAAAGCCAGCTGAATCTGGAGCGCTCCAAGAGCAGAATGGGGACGTTTGTGGACTCGGGGACTGCAACCGAAGCCTTGCCAGAGGATGGGTAATCACACTGGAAGCAGTCTTTACTTCATTTATAATCATATTCTCAAAAAATATCTTTGCAGCATTGCAATGAACATTACAGCTCCGGATTAAGATAATCCTACATTTTGACGAGCCCTGTTCATTGACCCTAATGGCTAATCGGCATCTTCCATTCACCCACTACCTTATATGTCATCATGTGGTGGATTGTCTTATTTAGCTTAGTATATCTGGTCAGATTTAATTGCTATGCATAGTAAAGCTAAAAACATTTGCCTATGGCGTCAAATTGCCTCATTTACATTTACATTTACATTTACAGCATTTATCAGATGCCCTTATCCAGAGCGACTTACAATCAGTAGTTACAGGGACAGTCCCCCCCTGGAGCAACTTTAGGTTAAGTGTCTTGCTCAGGGACACAATGGTAGTAAGTGGGATTCGAACCTGGGTCTTCTGGTTCATAGGCAAGTGTGTTACCCGCTAGACTACTACCGCCTCAGGTAGTTACACTTTTTAAAATGCCTTTTTATTTTAATATGATCAAATCATATTTAAAAAAACCTGTGTTTTGACTTCTCTTCTTTTCTTCTGGGCACACACAGTGATTTCAGCTAGATTGACCAGCACAGAATGCTAAATAAAAATATTATGCACATTATTGAGATGTATACCCACAAAGACAGATATTTTTCTTTTTTTTTCAAGGCCTTCAACAGATGTCCCAGATATCCTGGCAAGAAGGAAGTTCAAGCAGACTCTCTCAGATCCAGATCTGCCATAATGATTCAAGCTACTCAGGCTTAGTGACGCATTTTCCTACATTTTGTAGCCCATTTTATCCGTTTTTACACATGGCAAAATTCTTACTGCAGAACATACAAGTGAAATGAATACCTGAATAACCATTAAAATGCAATTTATAAAACTTGATGGTCTTTTGAACCAAATTCATTCAGATTATTTAATTTGTCACGTACCTATAAATATTACTGTGAAACACATTCACAGCATTTTTCACTCAAGATTGAAGAGACTACAACAAGTCCAGTTGCCGGGGAAATAACCTTTTTTGACATATGACGAATAAATATAAAACTGGTGAACACAGCAAAATGTGACAAATATAATGCGTCTCTTCACAACTAACAAATGCATAAAACAAGAGATATTTGGCAGGTCCCGTCAAGGCAGCTCTGAGTCTTGGAGGCATGTACTTCACTAGGTTTCTGAAGGTGTCTGGTACCATGCTGTCAATAGCAGGTTCTCTAAATCCTGCAAGTCAGTGTTTCCCAGACCTGGTCCTGGAGGAACGTCTGCCAAAAAGACTTCACTCCAACCCAAATTAGGCTTGGGTGTTTCTTATTGAAGAATAATAATTAATAATGAATGTGGCAGGTTGTGGTGTCACGTGGGCTTGATCCATAGGAATGATTTGCGTGGGGGGTCAGGGGGGTCATGACCCCTGCAAAAAAATCAGATACAGCCAATATAAACCAGATTTAAATGAATAAATATATAAATGATCTTACTTTAATAACTTGTTGATTTTCTTTATTCATTTCGTTTGCCGGCAAAACACTAGCATGTTTAATCATCTAACCCCAACAACCCCTGGTTGGGCAAATAGATTTTTTTACTCAAAAACCGCATGATTTATGGCATTTTATTGTGTTTTTTTTTCACCACTCTTTTAGTAACTCGTAATTGGTGAGTACTGGCCGCTTTGCAGTGCCATGCTTTCTGAAACGTTGCTAGCCCAAACGTTTGGAGTGAGCAAAATCTTCAAAATTTGAAATTTCTTTTGCATTGCCAGTCGCCAGTTCACCCAGTGGGTGAACAGGGTGGTAGTAGCCTAGTGGGTAACACACTCGCCTATGAACCAGAAGACCCAGGTTCAAATCCCACTTACTACCATTGTGTCCCTGAGCACTTAACCCTGAGTGTCTCCAGGGGGGACTGTCCCTGTAACTACTGACTGTAAGTCGCTCTGGATAAGGGCGTCTGATAAATGCTGTAAATGTAAATGGTTAAAGAGACGACGACAAAGGAAACCAGAGTCAAACCATGGCAGCCCCGGGTTTAGAGGAGCTGAAGATGGGCAGAGTCGGGCGGCCAGGGTGCATTATGGTGCTGCATCATTTCCATTTACAGCATTTACCAGGCGCCCTTATCCAGAGCGACTTACAATCAGTAGTTACAGGGACAGTCCCCCCCTGGAGACACTCAGGGTTAAGTGTCTTGTACAGAGACACAATGGTAGTAAGTGGGGTTTGAACCTGGGTCTCCTGGTTCACAGGCGAGTGTGTCACCCACTAGGCTACCACACCCCTGGCAGGCCTGGTCTGCAATGTCACATCTGACTGACTTTGGTCCTTATCGAAGTCCCCGAAATACCGCATTTTTTCCTGCCTCCAACGTCACCCACGCCAAGCATCTGGTGTATCCCACCCACCGCAACACGCTTTCCGGTCTCATTGGTCCTAACCGGCACCGCCGAACCGTGCGCGCGCACCGAGGGGTCAGCCGCCGTGCAACGCGCGCGCACGATCGCCATCCTCTTCCTCCTCCTCCTCCTCCGCCTCACCATCATCGCCACCCTCATCATAACCCCAGCAGCACCGCTGTCAGCGCCGCCGTGCGAGACGATGGACCCGAAGCGCAGCCTGTCGTTACCGCGTGACGCGGCGGCGCGCCTCCGGACGCCCGGGTTTTAGCCCCGCGTCCCCGTCCCCCGTCCCCGTCCCCCCGGGATTATAATCCGCGCGATCGGATCGGATCCGCGCATGAAGCGCCCTGGCGGAGACAAAAGACGGAGGACCGAGCAGGGGCCGAGAGGAGATCTCCCGCGGGAGGAATTCCGGTAATTCCGCCCTCGCCGGTGCCATGTGGCCAGCGGGAAAATAATCCGATCATAATCACAATTTCAGGCGCGTGAACGGTGAATGTATAAACGCCGAGGTTGTTCATTACATAATCAGCGGGGACAGACTGGTTGTGTTCTGATAAATGACATGAAACATTCCTGAAGTGCTTTATTTGGGAAAGCCTGCTCTTATATATTATATTAGATGAAAGATTTACTCACTGCTTTAATTTACAATAATACTATATATTATTTAAAAATTCTGTATTTTTATCAGTTTGTTGTAGTTTAGTATTCTAAAGCGAGTGCTTTTCAGCTTTTTGTTACTTGCATTGATTGTGGTTTCATGTTAATGTTTTCTGAAATGATATCTTTATTCTATGTGTTATTGCCCTTTGTGTAAAGCCCTTTGAGTTGAACCTGGAGAATAAGAATAAGTACGCTGACATTTTACGGTAAATGCCTCCTCCTTCATTTTCCAGAAGAGAACACGTTTCTGCGGTCATCGCGCGGACATGGTTGGCACCGACAGCACCTCCATGACCAGGAAGAATCCCCCGCAGGGCCACCGGCGGAGGACCACTCGGCCGCAGGGGATACCGTCCCCGGCCCTGTGCTGTGCCTGCGGCCTCTGCATCATGCTGGCGGGCATCAACACCACCCTGGTGGGGGCGTTCGCTTTCAGCACGCTGCTGCCCGCCAACAACCCGCCCATCGTCATCGGTCCCGTGCTCCTGCTGGTGGCGTTCTCCTTCTTCGGGGCCTGCTGCATCTGCAGCCGCCTGCCCCCGCCCCGATCCGGCCGCTCCAAGTCCGGCCAGGGCCATGGCGAGGGCGGGGTTAAAAGGGGCCGACTGGGCGGCGGGGTGGCCTTTGAGTTCGAGACGAGCGAGCCCACCCTGCAGGACACCACGGCCGTGCAACTCAGCCCCACCGACTCGCCTTGCTCGTCGCCGTCCTCCAGTCCGGGGTGCGAGACGCGACCTCCTGATGACCCCGCTGCCGATCCGGCCCCTCTGGCCGTGGTCAGCTCCACACCCACCTCCCAGGCGGCCAGCCAGCTCTTCACCATGGACGCCAATGGCCCAGAATCCGCCTCGGCGTACTTCTCGTCCAACATGGGGGGCAGTGGAGGAGGGAGCGTCCAGCTCGCTCTGCCCTGTGACATTGTGACGTAGCTCACCGTCCAGACTCGTGAAAGGTGGCCGCTTTAATAAGGACCCTGGAGTTTATAGAGTCTGGATTTCACGTGTCAGCGGCGGGGCGTGGCCCACACTTCTTAAACGCTGTTTCTCCTTTTGATGACCGTGCCAAACAACTGTGACACAAAAGAACAGCCGTCGGAATGGTGCGATTTTTAGCAAAAGGCCTTTGTGAAATAATGTAGCTAAATGTCCCACGTTTGTAGAAATGTACTTTTTTATTTTGCATGGAGCACTTCATGTGAAACCATCAGTTGATGTCACCGTATTTTGCCAAACACAATGTGTGAATAATTTAGAAACAATTAGAAATAATTTTCTTTTTTAACATTAACACAGTGACAAATAAAAGAGTGATCGGCAGGGAATTAATCACGTGCTCCTGGAATCCAGCAAATAAATATGAAAAAAATAAAAAATAACGAATCACTCGAGGGGCAAAGAAAGACTTTTCCCGCTAAATGATGTGGAACATCCTGTCTTTGTAACTATTTGTGACCGGTCATTTTTTTGTGTTGTATTTTGTCCAGGATAAAATGACTGGATGGACTGAACACCAGTGTAATGTTTCTCCATTTTGAAGCTCGTATAAAGTTGGCACAACGTGTTACTGTGGCAGCTGGATGTCCCTCCTGCGTCTCTGAAAATCACAGCCCCATTAACATGGTTTTCTCTTATTGGAACTGCACGAGCGAGGGGGAAGTGTTGGGGTGCTACCAGGTCCAGCCGTTTAAGGATAGTGGCTGCCAAGCGTGTTTATGGTCAGTGAAGGGCAGCCATGGCTGAGCGACAAGCTTGCTTCTAATTTTAACATTCGGCCATTTGGTCTGGTTTGTTATGCGGAGTGTAGTCTTCATTGCTCATTAGAGGTGGCCTTAAAAATAAAAAGATGTACACTCATCTGGTTCATGTGAAAGAAATTGAGTAGAACCATACTGCCCAAACCATCAAAAGTCAATCTTTCTGGCACCATATGTGCACAATATGCTTAGACCCCCAGCTTCGTTGCTCTAAATACCACAGATATCCTATAGAAGTGTACATGGGCATGAAGGTGTGTTCTGGTGAGTGATGATGTACCTGAATCCTTCTCATAATGCCCAGTTCCCCTGGTGCACCGTTCCCGCGTCCCCGCTGTCCCCACTGTGCATGGACGACTCAGTCTGACTGAACCCGAAAGGGATCCAATAGACCGTCGGATTTCACATAATTCAGATCTTTAAGACGTTCACCTCCTCGCCAATCCTGGCAATGAACCTGCAGCCAGACTGTGGGAACGGGTGTCCTTCCTTGTATTTCCGGTAGAGGGCAGTGTCGTCCCGTTTTAGCACCCGTGACACTGGCGTCATTTAGCTGCAGTCCCAGGCTGAACCAGTAGAGGTCCCTCGCTCCCTGCAATTGTCAGCCATGGCATGCTGGAAAAGGGTCAAACGTAATAAAAATGAATATTTAGATTCTACAAAAGGGTTCACATTGGTTTCTCAGTTTGATGCTCAGCCTTGACATCACTGGCACTGACGTTGAGAGCATCATAATTATTTTTAAAAATAGTCTGGTTTGAATGAATATTTACATATATTCATTGGACCGGCACGGATTTTCCATTCACTCGTTATTTGACAACACCAACAACAGTAGCAGCGAGGGTGGGATTGGTGTTCCTCAATCATATATTAAGATAACAGAGTTCTGTCAAAATCCCAACTTTACCGCATACATTTGTACAGTACTGCATTGATAGCATACTTTTACATATTTTACATATTTTTGTACTATAGACAGAAAATGCATTTTAATAAGAAGCGGTGAAATTAAGTAGCGTCTTTTCTTTATTTTTTAAAGGGAGTTTGTAATGTGCGATTTTGTGACCAGTAATTCTTTTGTGTTGTATTCTGTACAGTAATGTACACCAGTGTAATGTTTCTCCTGTTTGAAGCTCACATAAAGTCAGCACAATGTGTTACTGTGGCAATTGTGCAGCAGCTTAATGTCCCTCCTGTGTCTCTAAAAACCAAGGCCATATGAGCCATATGACCCAACGATCAGACATGGTTGTGGTGGCGGTGATGCGATGGGCGAGAAGTGGACTGGCTGAAGTGGCAGCGGAAACGAAAGAACCGCGCACTGATGCTGGTCTGTGCAGATGCTCATAGCAGCTAGTAAAGTGTGTTTGTGTTGTGAATGTAGGGTGTCTGCAGATTGCCCGGGGAGACTGTGCTTTCTCGCGTCCACTTTACACAATAAATGTTCTGTTCCCTCCCAATCCGCTCAGTCTGTACGTTTTGTGTGCGTGCTGCGAAGCCCTCCAATCCATCCTGGAATGCAGCAGTGGGACCAGCGCGGGAGGGGTTGTGTATGCTAGGGCAGGCTTATTGGGGGCTGGGAAAGTAATCAAGCAGAAAAGATTAAACTGAAGAAGATCTATGCAGTCGCACGCCGCTTATGTAACAGCGGCCTGGATCACGCCTCACCGAGTCTGGAAGTGCTTCAAAAAACCAAAAACACTGAAAGCATCAACGGTCACGTTATCGGCGTGAAAATACCGCACCCTGCACATGGTGGAGCAACATGGTCTCTTCTGAACCAACATAATAGTGTCTGCTGCATGGACCCACATCAACAAACATCTGATGGTGCAGAACGCACGAGACTGTCCGACTCATGTTATTAACAGGACAAACTGGACCAAACTGGGTCAAAGGAAGTGTCGCTCGAACTCGGAACCCAACAGAATATCAATGGCGGTCGACAAAAGGCACAACCCAGCAGGGTAACCCACCCCTTATTCAGATGGTGAAGCTGTTGCATAATCTCCCGTTCAAAACCCTCTATAGGAATAGAAAGGACAAACTGGACACACACACACAAACACAGACACAGACAGACGTCAGTGGTGTAGTCTCTGAAAAAGCCATTTCATCATATTTTGTACTGTAAATGTCCCTCCTGGGCATTGAAATCAATGCATCTCTCTATTTAACCATCAAAAGGATGCTGATCAATGACGTTTTATTTTGATTTCATTTGAAAGTCTTTATTTTTTCACATCACGGCAAAGAGCATTTGACTCGATTGTTCTGGATGCTGAATCAATGTGAAGATCAATGCAATGCAAAAGGTCAAAAGGTCAAACATTTAGTGTGCTCGGCATCCAAATCATATAAAATGACGGTTATCTTAGCTCTTATTTAAAGATAGACCCAGTTCATTCTTGCCCTCAGCATTTCTGAATGTTACACTTTGGATCACACTTACCAAAAAATTGTGAACCTAATGCAAAAAATGAATAAATAACACACACACACACACACACATCCTTAATCTCTTGAAATTCATTTAATAATGAGACTCTGGATTTCATGCTTTCCAGTGGCAGCAGTTACAGTGAATGACTGAGAGTGAAACAGGACCTCATCATCTCTCCCTCGCTGTACCTCCTTAAAAAGAAACAAAACGGAAGTGTTTTCCACTTTAAAGACTTTCCCACAGTGTTCCATGAAAAGAGAGCAAGAAAAAACAATCACCCCAGTGCTGTGGTGAGAACCCCCTGTCCCAAAACGGGCTGAAAGAAAACAGGGTCCAGTGTCCGGGCATTTCTGCCGCCAGCTTTGCCAACGGGGCGAATAATCAAGGCTTTATTCTCAGCCTTGGACTCACAAACCAGCAGTCTTCACATTGTCCCCTGTCCATTCTCTCCACCCCGATCCCGAAGGGAACTCGGGAAGGGAACACGGGTCAGTCTGGACCTGTGAACCGTTCTTATTTGTTTCTGCCACCAGCAACCTGCGCTCTGGGAACATCATTAAAAATCTCAGCTGATCTGTTCATGAAACCCTTCCTTCAGCCTCCCTGAGACAGGACAGTTTCCTGAGAATGCATTGAGGTCCCTGCAACTGTGTTTTATAGAAATTAGCACACTTGGAGTATCTGTATAGCACCGCACAACATTTCTATCTGTACAATAATGATTCAGTTGTCAATGTGTAAATGTATCAGAAAAGATATATCACCTCTTGTCACATAATTTAAATATTACAAATACAGGCCATTCATATATAAAACATCCAAGAGTCATTTATCTGATTTGAGCATTTGGTGGCAAAATAACTTAGAACGCATTTGAAGACACACAAGTGTCCCTAGGAGGAATGTCCCTGTAACTACTATTGTAAGGCGTTCTGGATAAGGCCGTCTGATAAATGCCATAAAGGTAAAGGCTCCACATCACAGTTTCAGGGATGTTTGATTGGGTCTTAATCTGTTGTAATTAATCACTTGTGCTGGGCCCCTGAAAATCATTTTCAAGGAATCTTAGAAGGTTGACTCAAATATTCCACTTTAAATTGTTATTTAAAAAATGAAATGTTGGCCAGGATACTAGTGTTCATTTTTGGATTTTTTACAATGCTGAATTTGAATCCATCACCAGGTCTTTTAGATACCTATGAAAATTGTTCATGAGAATTATTTCATTGTGCTGGGACATACAAGTATGTCCTTAACTCTGATGCAGAGCCAAACAAATTATTTTTAAAGAACCTGTTTCTTCAACTCTTCTAAAAATGCAAACACCAAAAACACATGTGAGTTTAGCCCTCTAACAAAGGGGTATGATACTGAAGGGACGAAGGAGATGCCAGAAGTCACATAAAACAGGCGCCAGAGAGTTGACAAGGCTGACATGGGGACATTTGGTTTTACTGTGGGGATCTCACAGGGGTTCCTAGAAGCAGAGAAGCTCAAAGCAATGGGGTAGAGTAAACATTTCTGCTTTGCCAACAGGGAAAATAATCGGGGCATTATGCTCAAATACTGGACACACACACACACACACACACATTTCATAAATGTTCACCGGCACACCTCTGCTGATATAAATTCCTCTTGTACATTCATTTTGGATAAATTTTGCCCATGAAATATCGCCCATGTTGACAGCCCTTTATTGCAAGTCAGAGGGGGCAGTGTGCCTTTCATGGGGTGATGCAGGGTTAAAAGTAGAGGACACATTAGGTTGTGTCACCATGTCACTTCACTTTCATGCTGAACCACTTCTCATGTTGCATAAAGTAAGTAGCCAAGTACATCTTGCGTGACTGCGTCCATCAATGGCCTCTCAGACATTAACAGGCCTGTGTCTGGTGTCCCTGTCACTATTTGAGTGCCACACACTTCCCCCCTGTCTTGTGATGCTAAGAGCATCAGGGTGATGTCAGAACACACCGTCCACCAGACAGACCCCCATTCAGCCGACAAAGACAGAGTTACTGTGTGTTCGAGTGTTTGGGGAGTCACAGCGATCCTGGCAGCCTCCTCGTTCTATTAAGGACACTGTTTTTGAGTGACATGTGGAATTAGTATGGTATGGTATGGTATGGTATGCTGGGTGAAAATATTTTTACTTGAACCCACGACCCTTGTTGTATTCATCTCAGTTAATGCAGGTGAAGTTACAGGTATGCTTCATGCAGCTTAGTTGGGTAGGACATACCTGGTGGTAAATGGATTCATTTGTACATTTAGCCCTTCATTAATACTTAAAGAGAGGTAATAAGCATTAAATACTATATTACATTTCACATACCAGTTTGCTGATATATGTTGATCTATAAACCATGAAATTATTTGAATAAATTTAAATATCCTTTTATGGTGTAGTAGACTGGTCCCGAACATAAATGCTGTTAATCTTCCATCCTGTTAGTGTGAACTTCATTGCCTTCCAAATAAAAAAAGAATCCCTGGGTTTCGTTGAGACCATTTTTAGGACACCAACACTTTTGGAATGTTCTTTGAAATGGTGTGCGGCGGTGATGCAACAATTCCATTACAAAACCATTACAAAAAGCTTGATGAGATCAATCATACCTCATACCTATAGTTCAGCAGTGGTGAACTAGCAGGTAGGAAAACAGACTCGTAATTGGAAGGTTGCGAGATGCAGGGGTCCCTTTTAGCGAGGGCAGTTAATGGGCAGTGGTGGCCTAGCAGGTAAGGAAGTGGACCCATAATCAGAAGGTTCGAATCCCGATCCGCCGAGGTGCCACTGAGGTGTCACTGAGCAAAGCTCCACCCCCACACGCTGCTCCCCAGGCGCCTGTCATGGCTGCACACTGCTCACCAAGGGTGACGGTTAAAAGCAGAGGACACATTTCATTGTGTCACTGTGTGATGTGCTGCAGTGTATGACATTCACTGGACTTTCACTTTCCTTTAATCCCATTTTGAACTGTTTTTTGTGGTTCATGCAGTATATTGTGCAACAATGTTTGCTCTCTCATTTAATTTTGAGGCATTAAAAATGACCAACATTATAGTGATTCATGCAACACAAATATTGACACATCTGTCTCTTGTTCCTTATCTTCTTTTCAGCAAATTGAAACTCCTCGAATCTTCTAAGGAGATTGTTCAGAAGAACTATTTTAATAGATTTGACAATCCCCTTACATAAAGTGATGAGGTTGTACTGTCACTACAATGCAATCTTAAAACTGTATTATTTTTTTTATTACAGAACATTTAACTTTATTGCAAATAATGTGGATATGACTGAAGAATTTACAAAACACTGCCATTTTGAGGCACGTTGTTTCAGTCAGTTGAGTGTGACTGATTTACATTTACATTTAAGGCATTTGGCAGACGCCCTTATCCAGAGCGACTTACAACGTGCTTCAAGTTACCATCGATTTCTGTGTGGGGAGACATAACATTCATGGAGGAGAATCATGGTGAAAAGCAGCAGGAGTCAAAAAGACCCAACTTAAAATTAGTACATGCCGATTCTGAGATCATAAGCTGCCATTGAAGACATTGAGCTGCATGAATAACATGATGCACAATGACTTCCAGTATGAATGCGGCCAGGATCACTGCCCTGTGAGATGAATTCAGGCCTCCAGCCTAAATGTAATGCTGAGACTCCCACGGAGACCGACCCTCTCTGTTGAAGTGGGCTCCTCACCAAATGATGGCCTTCAAATGGGTTAGATGATGTTACACTGGAGACCAGCCATGCACCAGAAGTCAAACAATATACCTTTGACAGCACAATGCCTGTTTTATACTTTGATTTCTCTTGAGACGAGTATTGAATGGATTTCCTAGATTACAGGCAGTTTGTTTCTGAACATCTATTTTGAGAAAGTGTCAAATGAAAGCTGTTTGGTATGAACAGGGTTTGAAATAAAGAAAATCTGATATACATACAAGTCTATTTTTTAAGCCCAGCTAAAAAAAGTCAAGTTCTTTCAAAGTTGCATAAACTTATACAATTAGACAATGTGGCAGGCAGATTAATAAAAAGGTTGAACTAAGCATTTAGTTAAGAACTCGGAGAAAATAAATTTGGGCACTGGGCACTGCAGAGTTCAATAGAGAATAAATAAACTTGTCTTATCATTTGCAGTGCAAAACCTTCCTTTGTACTTTCTGGACAATACGGGCACTTTTTCACTGGCTGTTCTCTGGTTCAGTGTCCTGGAGCATAGAAAAGACGTTCTGTACTTTACCCGGGTCATGTTCATTCACAGTTCTTTTTTTCTTCTTCTTTTGCCTCCTTGCTGTGTTTTCAGGTTGTTTGTTTGTCCTCCCATCACATTCTCATGAAAGTGATATCACTTTCAGGGAATTTCAGGTAATTTCGTCAAATTTGGTGCAAATGGTGCAAATTTTTGCTTGGCCTCAAAGATAAACTGTATAGATTTTGGTGGTCAAAGGTCAAATGTTAAGGCCAATTGTGGTCTCATCTGAACATGTGACCTCTCATGAGCACCTTGAAGGAACGCGTTGAATTCGTGAATTAACTGAATTGTTTCTCAGTCGTGACAGACATTGCCCTTGCAGACTGTAATTGTACTGATACACAGGGACATTCTTCTCCGGAGCAGTAATTATGTTTTAATGACATCCAGCCTGTTCAAGTTACACAAAACGAACGCAAATATAGGTTTCGATCTCCAAAAACACAAAATGATTCACCAAACAGGGTCTGAAAAGCCTGCTAAAGCTTCAAGGCCTCACATCCTACTCAGTCAACTTCAAATGGTTAAGTTTGCACTGACGGTCACCTTTTAATCTGATCCCTGTCCATGTCACCTGAAAAAAATGAGAGCATTAAAACACGGTCGGTTCCAAGCAGAGGAGGGTTCACAGCTGCCGTTTAATACCCTCCCAGTGCCAATGTAAGTGATCCAATTAACCAATGAAAGACGCAAAAACTCAAGATGGCGTCTCAAGAAGATGTGCGTCATTCATCATCCTAAGGCTGCGTGCTTTATTGCCTTTTGATTACTTTGGATTAGCGATTGATTCCAGCCACCGCAATCTTCCCCCAAACGCAGCACTTATCTCGCTTTGCCTCTTGAACCTTTTATCAGAAGCATTACATGCAAATCCAACAACACTATTCTGTGGAAAATAAAGGCTTTAGTGGGGATTACTTTTGTCTAGCAAGCACTGGAGAAAAACTGCTGTCACTATTAGATGCATGATAAGACTTTAATCTCAGACGAGGGAAGGGAGTAGGGTTTACGCTTAATCGCGTAGAAATCTGAGCTCAGGGAAAGTACAAAGTTTTCATTCTCTCACTGCTTCATTGTTATTGTGATATGCATTGTAGCTTGTATGAGTAGAAAGGAATGAGACTATTTTAATCAGGTTCACATCATGATTTTAGGAGGACACGGCATTGGATTTTAATATTTATGCCTCAGCTGGTTAGAGTTCAAGACTTTAAGTCACACTGTAAGGTGGCAGCAGCGTCATGGTAGCTCTGGTCCAACTTTGAAGTCATCAGAGCAACTTCATTAGTCTATGTCTGCGATGTCCATCCACCACCCTCGTTTCTGAAGTTGTTTTCCTTGAAAGAGTAAAACGTGCAGGATGACAGAGAGTAAGGTTAGGGTTCAATGGGAAGAAGCAACCAGACAGATGGCAAGTACAAGATTAGGTGTGGGAATGGCGAGAGTGCTGAGTAACAGGGCAATGTGCCTGATTATCAGCATTGGATGACCTGTCTGAAGGAGTAATGGGAGTGCAGATGCTGCAATAGGGTTTAATGTAGGGCTTTAGGCAAGAAATGGGTTCCTGGCCCCTGGAAAAATGGACTAATCTCTCTTCTGGCCATCAAAGTTGTGGAAGATTGGAGCAAAGGATTTTGGACACCCATCCTCAGCAGTACAGTACCTTCTGTGTACTCAAAGTTCTTAATGGGGGTTGGTACCAACTCTTTGTTCTCTTTCTAAAGAACAATGCAATAGAGCTTCACTATTCCTATTCATCTGGATTTAGTTAATTTGAAGACATTTTGTGTCAATAAAAGAATAGTTTAATCCAAGTCTCATGATCAGCTAATGAAGAGCTGCTGCCAGGATGCATGTGTCACTAATACAATTTATTGGTTAGATGTACTCTATCTGTCCAATCTGTCCCTGTGCATTGTGTCCCTGAGCAAGACACTTAACCCTGAGTGTCTCCAGGGGGGGACTGTCCCTGTAACTACTGATTGTAAATCGCTCTGGATAAGGCTGTCTGATAAATGGCATAAATGTAAATGTAGATTTAAATGGGCAGCTAGGATTAGAGTTTTCCCTGCTGTACACAATGTACAGTTCATTACATTACACTACTGATTTATAGTAGTCAAATGTATTTCATGTTTTAAGCAAAAACATTTAAAAACCGAAGGGATCTGAAATAATCTCCCAAATTGCACAGCACCATTTGCCTCCTTAACTGTAATAATTGTAATCTCATCAAGAGAAAAAGACAGTGAACAAGTCTGATAAGGTAAAGCTACTTCTACAGTGATTTAATCAAGTTGGCACTGGTTCGCACTAACCATGATATGTATAGCACTTGGAAGGAAGGAACTTCACAGAAAGTACAAACTCCACAGCACTTCCTAAATAGTCCCTCTATTTTACACAGACAACAGAATACAATATACAAAATGGTAATTCTGTACTAAAAAACAAGCATTTAAAACAGAAATGTAACACACTATGATGGAGGGCATTACAGCGTATTAATTTATGTACCATGAGTTCAAATGTGAGACAACAAATCCTTTGTGATCACACATGCATCACGACATGAAAATGACATGCGTACGAAACAGGACCAGACCCTCACTGTACAGGAAGGAGTGTGCAAATTCCTAAAATGCATTAAAAGTCATTTAAATACAGTCTTCACCATTTTTATTAGAAGTTAACCATAAACAATCTATTGATATTAGATTTGTGTATTAATAACTACTACAGAAAAGTAGCTACTAATTTATTCTGGGGTAACCAAAAAATACCTTTTTTTGCTACCATATTTAACGATCTGTGATATGTGAAATGTGTGACCTTACCGGCCATACACATTATTTAATGAGAGGAGGGGAACAGAGTGTCAGTCCAGTAAACAGAGAAGTTTAGTACTCCACCGGCTCTTCTCCCTCTTCGCTGAGCAGACACGTGCGTATCAAAGCCTCGGTGACGGCGTAGGGGTCACAATTGGCTGAGGGCCTACGATCCTCGAAGTAACCCTTCTTGTCTTGGCCTACTGCGCGTGGAATGCGGATGCTGGCACCTCGGTTGGCCACGCCAGCGGAAAACTCATGGATGTTGGACGTCTCGTGGTGACCGGTTAGACGCCGGGCGTTGTCCAGGCCTCCCTTGGGGTCATATGCACGAATGTGATAGTCATGCCTCTTCCCTAGCCTCTCAATGCACTCTTCAATATAACTGCAAAAAAGAGAAGACAAGTTGATATAGTGACCCAACAGCATGTTATTAGAGATAACGAAATGTGTCCTCTGCTTTTAACCCATCACCCTTGGTGAGCAGTGGGCAGCCATGACAGGCGCCCGGGGAGCAGTGTGTGGGGACGGTGCTTTGCTCAGTGGCACCTCAGTGGCACCTTGGCGGATCGGGATTCGAACCCACAACCTTCTGATTACGAGTCTGCTTCCTTACCCGCTAGGCCACCACTGCCCATGAACTGCACATTTAATTGTCTGACAATAAAAGATAAATTGCGATATTTTGTTGCATTTTTGATAAAAGCAATTTAGTTTATAAAAAGTACTATTTTCAAATCTTGATTGTTATCATACCATGAAAAGCATGAATCGTATCGCAAGCCTTGGGCATCATTACATCCCTAACAGTTTGTACAAATGGATATATTTATTTGAGCTTTGAAAGACAGAGAAAAAGTAAAGAATAGTGAGGAACACCTACCTCAGCCCTCCATCGTCCCTCATCTCCTTGGTGCTGACATTTGTATGGCAACCTGCACCATTCCAGTTGCCGGGGATGGGTTTGGGGTCGAATGATGCTACCACCCCAAAGTCCTCACACACTCGGTGCAATATGAACCGTGCGACCCATAAGTGATCGCCCATGTTAATGCCTTCACACGGGCCAATCTGGAACTCCCACTGGGTGGCACAGAAAATAGTTGAGAAAAAGGTAAAAAAACACAAAATCACACAGACACCCCAGAAATAAAGAGGGTTTCCTGGGATTGGCTGATTCGGATACCTGTGCTGGCATGACTTCAGCATTGGTTCCACAGATCATAACTCCAGCGTAGAGGCAGGATCTGTAGTGAGCCTCCACAACATCTCGCCCATAGGCTTTATCTGCTCCTACTCCACAGTAATATGGACCTTCACATTCAAACAAACAAGAAAATTATTTCCCACGTTTTAAACAGGCAAAAAAATGGTAAAATTCGTCCAGACATTCCATATAAAAACCCAATGCAACCGGCTCAGTGACCATACCTTGGGGACCAGGGAAACCATTGGAAGGCCAACCAAAAGGATGTCCATCTGTTGCCAAGATGGTGTATTCTTGCTCCATTCCAAACCACGGGCACTGGTCCTCAACCATGCTCATGACCTTCTTACACGTGTGCCGGTGGTTTGTTTCTGGAACACATGACCTCAACATTTTTGGACGCATCTTGACGTGACGGGTTTAAACGACTGCGTGCAACACTCAGACGTACCAGCAGGCTTGCGGTTATACTTCAGCACTTCACACAGGACCAGTTTGTTCGGGTCTTTGCGGAACGGATCTCGGAACATGGCAGAAGGAATCAGGTACATGTCGCTGTTGGAACCCTCCGACTGGTAGGTACTGGATCCATCAAAGTTCCACTCAGGAAGGTCTAATGAACAATTAAAAAAAAAAAAACATACAGTTTAATGTACACAGACAAAGGTCTGTTTCTCAAGGGCTCGTGGAGCAGAACGTCCCTCACCTTCAATGCTTTTGGGCTCGGAGTCCAACGTCCTGGTCTTACAGCGAAGCCCCTCGCCGGTACCATCGACCCAAATGTACATGGCTTGCACCTTCTCGCCCTGCGGCAGTTCCATGTACTTCTGTTTCACAACTTTGCTCAGGTGGGAGCTGGCAGAGGTGGCCATCTTGATCTCGTGTGTTAATCACCTGCAATATATCGATAACGTGGAAAATAGCAACAAAAAAACACTGCATGACAACGTTGCCATTGTAACCCTCACCCGACAATAACACAGACATAACATGGACTGAAACCATTCATTCTTCTGATATGTCACATTAATGCATTTATTCTTCTCAAGCGTATAAAACGCTGAACGCTGAACGAATGGTAAATGGTACGAATGCACGAATGGTAAAAAATAAAAACAGAATAAGCACATACAATACTAATATAGCAAGTCAGCAGAAATGCGCATTTTATTGAATTTTAAGATGAACGATGACACGGACGTCGTCACGCACGCATGCCCCAAACCGAACGCCAATTATCATAAACCGCGGTTCAGCGGCCAAAATAAAAATACATGAAATGCATGAATGGGGGAAGGAAGCCGACTTTCTGGCGCCTTCATCGGACCCCACGTGACCCGTCGAGCCTACCTGCGCGCCGGCGGAGTCGCGGACGGAACCGGCCAGATCCAGACCTGCGCTCCGGCCCGACGAGCCTTTATACGCGCGCCGCCGCTGCGCGCCTCCGATTGGTCGAGGCGGAGGCGCGCTCACGTCGCCCCCTGGCGGGCAAAAAAGAAACACACGCAGAAAAGTTCACACGACAACCAAATGGCATTATTATTGCAAAAAAAAAAAAACTGAAGCCTTATAAACGGTCATTATCAAACACAATCAAACCTCCTCTGCTACACAGATCTACACAGATTTAATCACACACACACACAACAGGCTTGAACCCAGATTTAAGGAAACACGTCAAAGCAGAATCTCTTGTTTTTAAGTTCTGCATGGCACCGAACATGCCATCAGTGGGGGGCTTCATGCACTGTGTCGTCTGATCAGTACACAATTTAGGCAGTTAGCAAACATTTATACAATAATTTATCATTCATTGACAGTAAAGTGGACTTATAACCCAAACCACCAAGGTTTTGGGAAGTGATTGTCATTTCGAAACACTGCAGCACAGCACATGGTGACACAACGAAATGTGTCCCCTGCTTTTAACCATCACCCTTGGCGAGCAGTGGGGAGCCATGTGGGGACGGTGCTTTGCAGCGGCACCTCAGTGGCACCTTGGCAGATTGAGATTTGAACCGGCAACCTTCTGATTATGGGGCCGCTTCCTTAACCGCTACGCCACCACTGAGGTTCCCTTGATCCAGGTTCTGACCCCACACGCTGCTCCCCGGGCGCCTGTCAAGGCTGCCCACTGCTCACCAAGGGCGATGGTTAAATACAGAGGACACATTTCCTTGTTTGGACAGTATGCTGTGCTGCAGTGGTTCACAATGACTAAAACTGTCACTCTCAAATGACGTGAGCTTGTTGATATTGTGGCAAATCCTGCCATCTAGCGGCCAGAGGACGACACAACACCAACTTCTTGGGCATCTCTTCTTTCTGAAAACACCTGTTTAAAGGGTGAATCCTGTACACGTGATAATAATTATGTGGAAGTGACATTTTGCCAGCAATAAAGCAAAACTGTACATATAATATGTCACTTATTCCCATATGGTTCTCACCCCTTGAGTTGCATTCAGATTCCATTGGGTCATGGGGTTGGTTGATTATTTTCAAAAATGGGAAAGACTGGGAACCATTGCTCTAGTGTACACAGGTCTGAAGAGGTGGTGGTAAACACATCTGTAAAAGTGGCTTTGGTCCGACCTTGACCCAGTTATGTTATCTCTTCTTAAGAGGAAAAGATCCTCTTAAGCTCTTCTTTCAGGCTGGACGGTAAATGTGCTGTTTTCACACGTGATGTTGACAGTGCTTATAATAAAGGGTTCAGCAAGGACAGAAGGTACAACAATACATGTCAGAAACCTGGTGTTTCATACAAAGGGGGTGAATACAAACAGTTATTATGCTCTCGCTGGTCTGGTTGAACAGAAGAGTGGATGTTTTGTTGTCAATAATCTGGGGACATGGCCGATGTGTGATAGAATTCTGTACTGAAACGCTACAGAGACCACGAGGCGTAGAAATATACGCTTCACCCTGATGGTGGCGCTAAAGCATAATGTTTAATGCCTTTGTCCTCAGTCACTAGGTGTTAATCCTGGGACCGCTTCTGGTTTTGGGGGAAAAAATAAAAAAAACCTGTCTCAATCTGAGCCAATTTCATCCTGCTTCCAGCACATCAATTTCACGAGCTGACAGTTCACTTGTTGCAATACACTCTCCACCCTTTGGCATATGTGATTGTTTCTAGATGATCACATTTCAACCCTCGTTCGCTGCTGTGATTCTCTGCCTGATTGGAGTACACGCTTGGTTTATCATCTCAGTAAAGTTAAAATCAGATTAAGATCAGATTAGGATCAAATTCATGCAAATACTGTACTGAGCCACACATTCAAACACACAAATAGTTTTCTTATTTGTTTTGTAAGTAACCACTGTAAAATTGCTGTCTTTTGCATTATGTCCTTAAATAAGATTTTGATTCAATAATTTATTGCAACCTACAGTACAGGCAAAAAGTTTGGACACACCTTCTCATTCAATGAGTTTTCTTTATTTTCATGACATTTACATTGGTAGATTCTCACTGAAGGCATCAAAACTATGAATGAACACATGTGGAATTATGTACTTAACAAAAAAAGGTGAAATAACTGAAAACATGTTTTATATTCTAGTTTCTTTGCTCTGATTACTGCTTTGCACACTCTTGGCATTCTCTCGATGAGCTTCAAGAGGTCGTCACCTGAAATGCTTTTCCAACAGTCTTGAAGGAGTTCCCAGAGGTGTTTAGCACTTGTTGCCTTCACTCTGCGGTCCAGCTCACCCCAAACCAGGGTGGTAGTAGCCTAGTGGGTAACACAATTGCCAGAAGACCCAGGTTCAAATCCCACTTACTACCATTGTGTCCCTGAGCAAGACACTTAACCCTAAGTTACAGGGAGACTGTCCCTGTAACTACTGATTGTTAGTCGCTCTGGATAAGGGCGTCTCATAAATGCCGTAAATGTAAATGTAAATCTCGATTGGGTTCAGGTCCGGTGACTGCGGAGGCCAGGTCTCCACTTTTTGACACACTTTGAATGAGAAGGTGTGTCCAAACATTTGGCCCATACTGTATATTGCACAATTAAACCCTGAAATAATGTAAACTGCCCACCCCCCCAAATTACCTCAATTTACAGATATAATGTGCGATGAGGACTAGAATGATGTCTAAGGCCATAAAATAACACAAAGCTTGGACTATAGAAGAAGAACATGTGGTCTAATAAATCCAGATGTTCCCTGTTCCGGAGTGATGGAGGCATCATTATCTGTCTATAAAAGTCATCTGCATATATTGAATGACGGAGAAGGCTTCACGCCATGGATTGACTCTGTATGTATGTAAACACTGTGTGTTTTTTAGAGTGAAAATGTATTCTGTGAAGGGTATTTCTGTAAAGATTGCTTCAGTGCTGTCCTAAACCACTGCATGCTTACCCGGAATTTTATTCTGAGCTGGAAACGAGGAGGGATTTTCCTCAAGGGCATCTGGGGAAGGGAAGTTATCGAGGTCTGAGAGGACAGGCCCGACTTCTCCATCTTCTCCGAGTTGCCATTCCGGAAACTACCGAGCGGAGCCGAGCGGTTCCGAACAACAGAAAAAAAAAAAAAGACCCGACGAGGGGAGTGAGCGGAGCTTCATAGCCGAGCAACGGGCGAGCTGCGGCGGGCGAGCTGCGGCGCCGAGGGCTCGGTTATTGAAGCATTAATCCGGAAAAGGGCCAGGATTAGCCGGGAATATCCGTCCGACTGTGCGGCCGGGCGCTTTCCCCACCCCGGCTCGGTTTTCACGCCGGACAGAGAAGAACCGAGCTGGTCGAAGTGCCGAGCAAGAAATGCAACAGCGGCCGAGCGTGGAAACCGTGAGTCTTCTTTTCAACACAACTTTACTCCACTTTTTACAATCTTTCTGAAAAGTTTGGGTTGAAAAGCGAAAAACATTCAACATTTTAAAAAGTTTATAATGTTCAGAGTTTAGACGTTTTCTTTCTCTTGGTGGTTTTTATTATATTACACGACAAAAAATGATATTAATCGCCGCGATCTGCGTCGCAGTGACACCGCCTGGAGACGAATTAGAGGAATAAATCGGCCATTTTCAGCACACACACACACACACACACACACACACACACACACACAGAGAGATCTGATTAAAATACCCCTCTCGGCCATTTGTCGGATCAGAGAGATTTGTTTTTTAACTCGGTGGAATTAAACGACGTGCAAAGCGCCTCCATTCCCAATCCCGAAAATCCATTTTTGGGCCAGACTCACTCCCCTCCAAACTCCCCGCTTTCCAGAACTCTTGCGGTGAACGCCGCCTTTAAATAAACCGGCCCCAGCGGCGCAGGAGAAGGAGAAGCATGTCGGCCTGCCTGCCCTGCGTGGCCAGGGCGTTATAACGCAGTAATGTGCAGGGTGACGGGCTGCAATGCCGGTCGAGCGTGATTTCTGGCCCCACAACAAGAGCGGGTCAACATTTTCAGCAGGTAAGACCAAAAGAAGGAATCTGGAGCGTACACAACACACGTGAAATTTGATTTGAGTCCCCTATTGACGAGACTAAAAAGTTTGAAACGTGACATGAGTTTCATCTTGACGCTCCTGAAGGTGGGTTGTGGAATATGATGGCGTTTCTGCCCTGAAGAATGTGTGACAGAACATATAACCAGGTAGGGATTGCAGAAACAGCATAAGGAAAGTGCGAGTAAAGCGCGAATGAGCGCGTCTGAGTAAAGAACTTTCATTTTCGACATAAAAACAAAAAAGGTTTGGTGAATTCCGTGTGTTTTTCCCCTTCCTACAAAAGGTGTCTGGCTCATGCTCCAGCCGGCCGAGATGTTTGCGTGTCTCTCGTATGGGATAAGTCTTTTTTTATTTCAGGGGCTGTTCCTGGAGAGGTCTCTCATTAGCGGTTTATCTTCGAGTGTGTCGCCTGCAGAGCAATGGCCGCTTTTTGGCCCTTGTTCTGCAGAAATACCTCCATAAACTGCTGTTGGGTGCTGGCACCCGATGCAGTAATGAGGTAGTAGTGGGCCAAAATCAACAAAACCGGGATATTGCACTTCCAAAATCTCCATTTTCCCATGCACAGCCCAGCACACGATGGAAGCACATGGTCTCTGTAGAGCAATATTCTTCTAACCACTGGATTTTCACTAGTGAGACTGTACTGAAGTTCATTACAGTCTGGTTTTCTTCACTAAAGCTGGTCTTATTAAATATGACATAAACTATGCAGAGCTCAGTTTATACAGTGATGACATATCTTGTTTGATTGAAATTTCCTTTGGGATCAATAAGTGCCCCATCTATTTTAGGTAGATTAAACCAGATCTTTTATGCTAGTAGGCTCTGGGATCATGTAAACTGAGGAGCAATTTGCTCTGCACCATCTTCAGAAGTTTGTGTCTGGTTTAATTTGGCATTGTTAGCAATTTGTTAACTTCTGAATGGCAATGTTGTAACTTTTCATATGTCACGAAGGCCTTGGTTTTTAGGCCTGTCCTAAAATGGCAGACAGATAATTGCAGAAAAGACATTTAGGAAATAATTCTTCAGACTTAAAGCTTGCTGCGATGCATACGTGTAAGCGTACATTAAACAATATCCAGAAATATTTGAAATCACAGCAGTTCATCTGTTAATTTTTTCTTACAGTCCTAGTTATTACACATGGATATAGAGAAAAAAAACTTATACGAATAAACTGTGAACAAGCCCATGTGGTGGGCTGCTCACTGCCACCCTGGGCTAGTCCCTGCCCTGTTCCCAGCGTTCCTGGGACAGTCTCTTGCAACTGTGACCCCCGACTTGGAGTAGGTGGTTGTGGATAGTGGACAAGCCTCCAGGCATTTCCTGAGGATCTCTGGCCCAAAGTGCCTGATTGAACTTTTCCAAAATTTTAAATGCGACGCATGTATCAAGGTTTTAGGTAGTTTTTTTTTTGCAGTGCATTTTGGAATAAAAACATCTCCCTTACTTCCATTAATGGGGTTCATAGTCAGAACCGTCAGAACAGAATGTGCAGCAGTCAGAACCGGAGAAGCAGTCCGCTGGAATCTGCAAGAGGAAAGAGGTGTCATTGGTGTCATCCATAAAATCCCTCAATCCAAAACCAGGAGAGAGCAGGTCAGGGGCTGGCGAGGTCGATGATTCAGAATCAATAAAAAAAAACAGGGTAATTAAGGAATCGTAATCCAGGGGTGATGGTCATATACGGAACACCAGTAGCAGAACCCCATTGAGATAATGAAGAAGCTGTGCCCTTGACAGCTCATTTGGCGTGTGGGCTCACCCTCCTCCTATGACGGAGATCCTGATGGCGGCTGGATCAGGGCAGGGTCCGGAATGTCCTGGCAAGGGACCCAGGAGCGGTCAGTCGTAGCCCTCAGAGTCCAACTCTCAGACCTGCCCTCAGTGGCAATCCAGGAGATGGTGTTGGACACCGCACTTCAGACCGTCATTCAGCCAAGGGGCCAGGCTGAACGGGGGAGCAGTGAAGATGATCAAGCCATATCGAGCAGTGAGAAGTGGAAGACTGGATTGACTCGCATTATCCTGGGGATGGACCGTTGTTGCAATGGGTTGATGTTGTGGTTGGTGGATACCCACTTATGGACTTCATGGTGAAAAACAAGGGAAGGATGGGGTTGCTGGTCCACTTGGTGTCACATAGCCATCCCGGTGAGACCCAGGATACGGTGCAGCAGCAACCAGGTGGTTTGGAGTTGATTGAGAGGGAGGTTGACAGACGGCACAGGATCTTCGCTGGGGTCAGTTGGGAACCACACAGGCTGGTGACTGGTTTGGGCTCCGAATGGCGAGAGGCCAGTAGCTGAGGACACCTGAGGACATCTAAGGGTGTACTCACATTGGGCAGTTTGAACTGTGCCACCAAAGCGTATTGAGTGCTCGTTTAGTTTAGCCATCCCTGGCCGCTTGAGAGAGGTGTGCCAGAGCACAGCTCAGTTGGACTCGGGTGTATGTATGTAGTTTGAGCACTAACTGTGCTGGAGCATGGAACAGGATGTGTGACTTCACGTTTTTTGACCATCCAAAACCAACAAAATGGGGAAAGAGATGCTTTTTGTCCTTGCTGTACTTCAGGTTGTACCTTGCAAACCTCCTTATATGAGAAGCATTATTACGTGAACATTTTCATGCCACAAAAGTGATAGACCTGTTTCGCAACAGACTGTGAGAGAGCCCTCACTGCATCTTGACCAGCTACATCACTGTCTGGTACGGTAACTGCAACACTTCTGACCGCAAGAGAGGATAGTGAAGACAGCTGAGAACATCATTGGGATGCCTCTGCCCCCACTACTGGACACATTTCACAGAATCCGTAAGGCCTACAGCATCGTGCAGGACCCCTCACACCCCTCACACAGACATTTCACACTCCTGCCCTCCCGAAGATGATACTGCAGCATCAGAGCCAGATGTGCCAGGTTGAGGAACAGTTTTTACTCCCACGATGTCCGGCTCCTCAATATGTTGCCCACATCACTTCAAGCACATCTGAAGCCCTAAACCATCTACAGATGATTTTTCTCCCTCCCAAACTGCATATTGCAAACTGAACATCAGTACTGCACTCTGCACTTTTAAATGAAGTATTACACCCTGCACTTTAATCTCTTTCTACCTCACACTATGCTGCTGTGTTATGGTCATCATATAATTTCATATCACTACTACTGCCATTATTGTCGTAGCATATCATATACCACATACACTGGTACTTGTCTGCCTGGTTGGTCTAGTTTGTCTCGACCTGCACTATATTTATGGGTCAGCGCACAATGCCCACAATGTCCCTTGTCATGTTTTTGTGTTGTGAGTTTTTCCATTTGCACTATGGCTTTTTGCACACTGTGGCTCTCCAAAGCAATCTCGTCAATGACAATAAAGTGGACTTTGACTTGAGCTGTGGACCACTGCGGACCAAATGACTCAAAATTACTATCCAGAAAAGTAACCAGGTCAATGAACGCCAGTGTGTTCAGCGATAGTGCCACTCTTCCTGTTTATACTGAAACCATCGCACCATAATAACGCAAGCATGCTCCAGCACGAATGCTGAAACCCTATGTGAGTGCAGGCCAGAGGTGCAAGTACAATCGTACTTGGGCTCGGTTCATGGCAACCATACCTAGTGTGAATACACCCTAAGGTAGGTCTCCATCTCCTGGTTGATCCGCTCTATTTGACCATTGGAGTGGGGGTGGTAGCTGGAGGTCAGGCTGACCTGCACCCCCAGCTGCTGCCAGCGTTGTTGCCAGAAGCCGGCAATAAATGGAGGGCTCTCTGTCTGACGAGATGTGATCCAACGGCCCGTGATACCTGACCACTTCGCAGAGGCGCCAGCACCGCCCCCACACAGAGGTTCAAGGCATCCACTCCCACTCCAAAAGGGACCTATGCGTCTGGATGCATGAGGCTGTTGAAGAGGCCTGGGCCTGATCCACCCAGCACAGGTCGTCTTTCACGAAGTCAGCTGCCACGAAGCACTGTGCTCAATATTTGTAACGGTGGTGCTGGTCTTAACCATGGAACGACAGAGGTTGAAGATGTCAACTTTTTAATAAGCCACCGATGCACCCAATTCAAACGAGCCAATTGGAAAGCAACTTTTTTTAATGTATTTTTTTTGTCCAGAGTTTTCATTGGACAGACAGAGCATTTTGCAGGGTGGCCATGTCCCATGTCTTGTCTGTGTGGGGCAGTGCCCACCTTAGCCATTCTGTGGTCATGCCTGTTTTGGTGTATGGAATATCATCCAGGCAAACAAAAACCAATCTGTCCCAAAAATCTCTGAGCACATCATTGATCAGGGCTTTGAATGCTGCCGGAGTGTAAGATAGGCCGAATGGTATTCAGTGTGTCCAATGGGGGGTAATAAATCTCATCTTTCACTCATCCCCCTCACGGATCCGAAGATCCAGTTTAGCGTACATGGCGACCCTGGCCAGCTGATCAAAAGCAGAGCTCAGAAGGGGCAAGGGGCTTGTTCTTAACCGTGATCTTGTTCATGTTACGGCAAGGACCTCATCTTTCTTCCCCACTAAGAAAAATGGGGAGGTGGCAGGAGATGTGGACCGCCGGATGATGTCCTCCAGTCATGGCTCTGGATTTTACCTGCATCAGGGAGTACAGGCAGCCCCTGGGGGGCATGGTGCCCGGGAGGAGGCCGATGGCCAAATCATGGTGATGGGGGCAGGGCAGTGGTAGTAGGTTGTGGTAGGCCTCCCGAACCAGTGGTGGCCACAATGGGATGGGATTGTACTGGAGCTGAGATGAGGTCAGGGAGTGGCGCATTTGGGGAACAGTGTCTGACACAGTCGGATCCCCAGCAGAGGAGACCTCTCTTCCTCCAGTTAAGAACAGGCTGTTCCTCAAGCTTTAGTAGAACATAGTGGGTAGTGCTTTTTCGTCCCACCTGTTCTCAATTGCCAGGTTGTGGAACTCTATGGCGTAATAGTACTGCAGGTGGTGGGCCGCCATTCGGCCCACTTACTTCCTTTGTGTCCCTGAGCAAGACACTTAACCGTGAGAGTGTCCAGGGGGACTGTCCCTGTAAATACTGATTGTAAGGTAAATGCTGTGAATGTAAATGTCAAGGTCTTTTTAAAAACAATATTTGAAAAAGTCTGGAATTTTTATTTGGGAAAAAGGCAAGCACCCTGTTGGATCTAGAATTAACTCCTACCCAGTTTCTAAAAGTGACCGTGGCTATTGCGTTGTTGTTCTCCGATGCGAAGGGCGTGTGTTCCTGCACCGCTGCTACGTAATGCGCATGGAGTCGTACATAAGGGAGTCGCACACACACGCACGCACGCACGTAGGTAATCCTGTGCTCAGGTGCATTTCGAAAGTGTCCCTGCCCCGGTCAGAGATTAAAGCTCGCATGCCTACGGACGTGAAACCCAACACCTGTGACATCACACGCGCTGCCGCTCCCCCCACTTGGCCCTCAGCCGCCTTTCAGAGTGGGAGGCAGCTTTGTCTCTGTAGAGACTCTGTTTCAGGAAGACTGTGGTGTGTGTGTGTGAGCATGTGTGTGTGTTTTTTTCCCACCTTCTTTTTTAATGAGTAACAACCTCAGCAGACTGGAGACTACTTAACCGTTTTTGGGGGGACAAGGACGAAAAAAGGCTCCGCTGAACTGAATGATATGGTTAAAGCGGATTAATTCCCAGACCAGAGCAGTGTATGCGTAGAATCTTTACAACTGGCCGTTCCGTTGCAACGTATGTAAGGGATTTGACCGTCATGGAGTAAATATTGTGGACTTTTCACCAGACCTGTGCTCTATGGGTGAGTATATGCAACATGCCCAGTTATAACGAAGGGTTCGAACAAAAGCGGCACTTATTTAAACAGATGACAGACTTCACCCATGCTGGGGTCTGTTTTGCATCCTGCTTTTCTCTCTTTCCTCTGACTATTTTATTGAAGCCTGTTAGACGCTCACAATAGTTTATAACTTTCGCAGTGCCCCTGCCTTAGTGGCGGCTCGTTGGCAAATTGCCCCCATCTGCCACCATTCCTCACTCGGCTGTTTTTTTTTGTTTTTTTTTTTTCGGGGGGCTTTGAATAGGCGCGCACAAAAATGTCCCTTTAGCCACGGCAGTTGAGGTGTCCCGCCGTGCGGCAGCGCGAACTCCTCTACCTTAACGACCTGTTTTTCCAGTTGTCTTTATCTCCTCGCTGATCTTGCCAACTCCAGTCTCCAGTCATCTGTGTCCGAAAGAGCCAGCGGACCCAAGTTGCGTCTCTATGAAATCCCACGTGCTGCAAACCTTTCTCCATTTTTTTTTATTGGACATTCATTAAAAACATTTTATGCTTTAATCTCCTTTGGGATGGTATCACAGTCGCCACAGTCACAGAAATTAAATTTCTGTGCAGAATTTGCTGCATTTGGCGTCACGTCTCATGTGCATTTGTGTTTGTTCAGATTTAATAGGTCATTTTAGGGTGAAATTGTACAAACTTCACCCTCGGCCTAGTTAATCAGTAACCGGCGCGAGGCTGTAAACCGCCTGCTCAGACACTGCTCCAGGGGGAATAAAAATCACAGCGATTTTATGGAATAACAGTTACCAAATGAGGGGTTTGCTCGGCGCGGTTTCCCCGATCCCGTTACAGGGAGAGATGAAAAGCTCTCATGTTTTAACTGGCCCGGGCTGTGATCTCATGGCTGTGTCCCTTTGACCTTCTACAAACAGGGTTACGGCCTCAAATACCTCTCTGCAAATTCTTTTTGTTGGGATCTGGGACTTCAGATCACTAGAAGGCGATTCACTCCTTTCAGATTTGTTCTTGTTGTCTACTGCATGAAGTTTAGTCACTTGGTTTCGGAGTAGGAGGAGGTTCTGAACGATCTGTTTACATAGACACATTCAACCGACTGTTTTCTGATACAGGGATTATTAGAACAGTCCAAAAAACCTGAACATCGAAAACCTTATCTTCCCTTTTAGACAACTGTATATAACCAATGTTTTCTACAGGCTAATAATGAATGTAATAATTAAAACCCATTCTTCTGTAGGGCATTAATTAGAAACACTAGAAAATGGAACATAAAAATGTAGTTTTGACCTAATCTCATGCCATGCAGGATCCGAGAAAGTAATTGGATTAAGGACATTCTTCTGTTTAACAGATTATTTCAAGTTGAACATGATCTTTACATTCCGAATGAGCTGGAGCCCTCAGTGGGCTGTGCTGCCTCCGGGATGTACATGACCGTTTCATTCTGATTGAGCTGATGGTCATATTCCATCCAGATTTATGGCCACAAAGCCACAAGCCAATTTCTCCAGTTCTTCAGCCTGGAAGACCACAGCTGAGTGCTGGAGCACATTGTGTGTTGTGCACAAAAGAAAAACACAGTGAATTCTTTCTTTTTTGGGGGGTGAAACATGTACATGTCGCATGTAATCCAGAGCATGTTTGTGGTATAGGTGAGTTTCACTGGCAGAGCAGGCTCGCATGCCTCTCAGTTTCCTCCGCCAGCACAGTCATCACCACACGTCAGAGATGAATGCACAATAGTGGAAGATTAGCCCTCACGCACGGACGGTATATTGTGTGCTCATATTCCCAGAATGATTTGCATGTGGGCGTCTGACACTAGTGCTCACACGCAGTCTGGCAGAACTGGTCTGAAAAGGGATATTCTGCTTGTTTTCGTCTGGCAGCTTTAACTGCCGAACGACTTCTTTCCGAGATCAGGCCTGTAGCAGTCAGGGACAAAGTTGAAGAGAGGACGATGTGGATGTATATTAACTCTGTGTTCTGTCCTGATTTATTGAGTGATGGCCAGTGAACAAGTTGAAGCTCTCATGTTCACCCTTCTGATTGAAGTGGACGTGTAACGAAAAAAGGTTGCAAGTCCTGAACCATTAAGGTGCCACTGAGGTGCCACTGATCAAAGCACCGTCCCCACACGCTGCTCCCCGGGCGCCTGTCATGGCCGCCCACTGCTCACCAAGGGTGATGGTTAAAAGCAGAGGACACATTTTGTTGTGCCAACAGGTGCTGTGCTATACTTTATAGACAAAAACAATCACTTTCAATGAAGCTAGATATGAACTTTGACCTCTGTGTGCAAGAACTCAATATCAATTATATATATCAATATATAATTATATAACATACATATATGTTGTTTTGTTATTGTTCTATATTTCTCCAAGGTTATATTTCTCCTATGTAGAACTTTCTTTAAGCAATGTGATCCAGACAGTAGGGCGTCTAATGAAAAGTTCAGATTTATGGCACACCGAAATCTATTCTTTTTTTAATTTATTATGCTGATATTGTCGGATATGAATGTTGACGTACTTGCAATGTTTCTTCCTTTTGCAGAAGAGAGTCTATGATCGCATGCAGGGCGGAAGTTGAAGGAGGGACGTGCCAACATGAACATGCTGCCTAATATTTCTCCATCTGTGCCACTTCTGAACATGGGGATGCCACTTCTGCTTCTGCTGTGCTGTGTAGTATTTTCCCAGGCACAGAGTGAGTACCCAAACACGTTTCCCTATATTTTTCGATTAGTATGGCTTCCATATATATTTAATAGAAAACGTGACTTTGGTCACTTTGGTAAATGTATTAAAGTTCAGTAGTCCCATTCAGCTGCACAGGGAACCAGGAAAGTTATAGTGCTGAGTGCAGCAAGTTCAGGTTTTATGGTCTGGGAACCCAGATGTAAACCCAATCAGAAAAGTTATTTAATGGCTTTATGGAGTGTGTAGACGTTTGCTCCTGCTTGACGCGCCGCTGCCGTGAGTAATCAGGGTCAGGCACCAGTCAGGACCCATGTCTGACTTCTCGATGGAGAATCATTTGTGGTAGGAGCGGTTTGGATCCTGGAATATATATTTGAGTCTCGGCTGTGGTTGATGTGGACGTGGTCATTGGAAGGTCTTGAGCTGTGGTTCCTCCATACCATGTTGACTTGGCAGTAACCCGTTAAGGTTTAAAAAAGAATAAGCGATTATTGAAGAACAAAGAGGGAAGGAGCTGGAAAAGTAGACAATGAACTGCCTTTTAGCCAAATTCATGATGGTGCGTTGGCCTCTGGAAATAATCTTTGCTTTGGTGTATAATGGTACGATCATGGCGTTTTTTTCCTTATGCAGAGACGGGACATCTTGTTGAATCATTAGGAAAAATTTATGCAGTAAAACAAACTGAAACGGCGTAAGAAAATGTGCTTCAGTCTGCGAAAAAGTCCTAGTCCGTGAGCGTGAATGTTCCACATTTAGCATGGCCATCATTTCTAATGCGGGTAATAGAATGCAAAGAGCATTTACCATTATTTACCACAAATCACTTGGGTCGAGTCTAGCTTACGGATGAAGAAGGCCATATTCAGAAACCTCAGAAACAGCAAAAAGCACGGACGCTGCAAATGGATTAAGCGGTGCATTAACTTGAGTGTTCCACTAAAGTAGCTGCTAATGCTACCAGATGCTTTTTTTTTTGTGCTAAGTGTGCGGCAGCACACCAACACGCATTAATCTATTATTAATGGGACATAAGGAGACTGCTCTCTGGCTTGTGCGTATTGATTCTGAAGGAGTCGGGTTCGCTCTCCCGTGGTGACAATGAGATCTGTGATTCAGTGTGACTGTAACATGTGACGAGCTGTTTTTCTGCGCAAGCGGTGAGCACACCTGTGCCAGTGTTCCAGAACAAGACATAACCCGACTAGACACAACGCAAACATTCTGGAGTCGGAGATCAGGTGACACGTATGCAGACGCCAGCTGTCTGCATTGTTCTGCTGCTGTTGACACCTCCAGGCTTTTTGTCACAAAAGTAGTAAAAAAAAAACATTTTTTTTTTTAAAAGTTGGGTAATATAAAATGGTGCCATGGTATTGGCCAGGGATATAGTGTTTGTACCAAGAATCAGCTAAAAACCTATTCGATTATGTTCGAATTAATAAAACGTTAATAAAACGTTTCAGATTAAAATGAACAATAATTTTAAAAAATTTGACCTTGGAAAGGCATTAGTATAGAGAAAGCGATGCAGCGAATCTCTCATGCACGAGCATGGAAAAGTGCACAAAATGCAGGTTGTGGTGAGGGAAGCCGACATCAAGTGTTTTATTCCATGCGGTGAACTGGATTGAGTTCACCATGTCTGCCAGGTTGCATCAGGCAGGGTTTGTACCTCTTTCACCAAAGCCCCACATCCACCAATGTATTTGAATCCAGCTACATATGCAAGACTCTTTTTTCACTAAAAAAATCTATTTTATGTGCAGTTTTGATAAAAGTAGAACAAATTATATTAACAGTTTATATAAATAAAGTAACAATCCTAATTTTTCTGCCGTTCATTTTTGTAAAAAAAAAAATCCCTAGTATTGATCACACATGCAATTTGTATTTGCAAATATTTTAAACAGATTTGTCTGTTTGGCTATGGCTTCTTTTTTCACATTTCATGTAGATTTGTTGGCGTTAATGCATTTGTAAATGCATCTTGATGAGGACGTGGATGATGCAGAATCATTTCACAAATGTCAATGTTCTGATTGGTAATTGATAACACAATGTTGTGGAGCAAGAACATTTTAATAATTACAGCTTATTTTGATGCAACGTTTTCACCTACAGCTTTACTGATTCATTGATCAAATTGAAATGTTGAACAAGTCAAATGAATTGTTACAAATATTATAAGTTTAAGAACACCAGGTATTCACACAGTGAGTAAAAAAGATGCTTCAAGATGCATTGATAGTAAAGTTAAAAAAATCTCTGCAATATGTTACTAACGTTTTAACAAACCGGTTATTTTTTTCTAAAATGAGTCCTATACTCCGGTCATGTTTACGTGCATGTGGGTACTTGACTTTTCCAGGAAAGTTCTCATCTTAACTGGGTGATGTAGGAACACGCCTATGCTCCGGGTATTTTGTAACAACTGGAGTAATTGTGGGAAATGTGCTGTGTGTAATACAGGTTTTTAAGTAATAAGGGTTTTTATTACTAGTAAATATGTTGACGGAAGCAGGCCTCTCTCACAAAGTGACATTGTTAGGAAAATGCTTTAGAATTTGTTCAATATAATTATTTTGTGACATTTTTTAATTTTGACTTCTCATTTTCCTACCTCATCTTTGTACCAGCACATTATGCTATTATCTATTAAACCAATGGTTTAATGACCTGGGAATATGTACTAAATAAGAGAAGGGACCTTTGATGAGGAACTACTAAACAATGGCTAACGGTGATTCTGCCAGAAATCATTTTTTTTATTCTCAATGATAAAATTAGATGGCCCTCGAAGGACTTTAAATATGTATTTCAATTCAGTACATAGTGTTTTGTGTCTTTGAACATGCTGACTGAAGATACTCATCATGAAGATATGCATATTTTATTTCAGATGTAACTGCATTTCTGTCTTTCTCTAGATTTGCCGATGTTGGTTAAAGCCCCTGAGGACCAGATTGGGGTTTCAGGAGGGGTGGCATCCTTTGTGTGCCAAGCTGAGGGTGAACCTAAGCCTAAAATTACATGGATGAAGAAGGGGAAGAAAGTGAACTCCCAGCGTTTCGAGGTACTGTCCCAGTCAGTGGGAACCTGTTCAATGTGTTTGTCTGGTTCCATCCACCACAATCCACAACAAAAATCTCTTTTTTTGTGGGGAACATAACCATTTTCCCCAAAACTTTGCATAGCAGGCAAACGTGTCTAATTAATGCTGATTCAAGGAAAGATCCTATTTCCAGTAAAAATAAGGGATAAACAGACAGATGTGGGAAATAAATTGCTCAAATCATTTTTATTGAAGATGTTTTTTCTTTTTTCAAGGTGATTGATTTTAACGACGGCTCGGGATCTGTGCTGCGCATCCAGCCCCTGCGGGCTCACAGGGATGAGGCTGTGTACGTGTGCACAGCAGCCAACAGCGCTGGGGAGACCAACAGCAGTGCCAAACTCACAGTGCTGGAAGGTAAAGCTGGAAAAGAAAAAAAAACGAATCATGTGTGAAATGTTTGCCATTGTTTTTTGTACTGTAAGTATGAGATCGGAGCAGAGCAAAAACTCAACAGCCATCACGACATCCATGCTTCAGTAGTGATACATATTTGCTTTTCAGGTGCAAAATATTTGCCTTAAGATATGCAAGTTTTCTCACTTTAGTCTGTGGGACCGAATGACGTGAGTTTTTCCAAGATTATAACTTTTTATTATTTACACAGTAAAACCCTATTTACCAGAAGATCGTTGCTAGGTTGTCAGGACATGCATCAATATCTTCATATTGGTAGTAGCCTAGTGGGTAACACACGCGCCTATGAACCAAATCCCACTTACTGCCATCGTGTCCCTGAGCAAGACACTTAACCCTGAGTGTCTCCAGGGGGGGGACTGTCCCCGTAACTACTGATTGTAAGTCGCTCTTCATAAGGGCGTCTGATAAATGCTGTAAATGTAAATATTTAATACATCTATTTCCCCTGCTCGTTTTTTTTTTTTTTTTTTTACATTTTTACATCCCCAGCTTGGCACTGAGTAGTGTGTGTCACCCAGCAGGTTTATTAGGTTCCTGTCAGGTTGCTGTGTTAGGTTGAGGATTAGCACTAACCTCGTTCTCCCTTTTTGTCCGCTAATGTTTGGCATTGCAGAGGAATGCCGGCTCGCTCAGCCTTACTTAAAGCTCTCCACTCGCCCCATTCATAACACGAGTTGCTATAGCGACGACAGGGGGTTGCTGCCCTCACAAGAAACCAGTCGGTCATGTTCCATGAGTCAGCATGCTGGAGATGACTGAGACAAGACACAGCGTGACTCTGGGCCTCCTGTGTCAGATTCTGGTCCACATTGATTATTTTATGGTTTTTATGGTTTTACTTCGTATTACCGGATGTCCAACCAAAAGAAAGACCAGTATATGTCCACTGATGAAAGAGCCTTGGAACTAAGCTGGCCTGGTCTGATCATGGTTAATAGGTATTCTTCCGATTTTAATAAGTAAAGTGAAGTGATTGTCACATGTGATACACAGCAGCACAGCACACAGTGCACACAGTGAAATCTGCATGTCCTCTGCATTTAACCCATCACCCTGAGCGAGCAGTGGGCAGCCATGACAGGCGCCTGGGAAGTAGTGTGCGGGGACGGTGCTTTGCTCAGTGGCACCTCAGTGGCACCTTGGTGGCTCGGGATTCGAACCGGCAACCTTCTGATTACGGGGCCGCTTCCTTAACCGCTAGGCCACCACTGCCCCCAAAATAATTCCTTTGAGCCGGAATTGAACCAGCGACCTAAGGATTACAGGCAGTACAACTTTAGTCCGCCACTCTACCAGCTGAGCTATCGAAGGAACACCTGTAGAGCACCTGTAGAACATGCTGGAAAAAACATTACCATCTCCAGTCCATGTTGGCAACTTAAAGGATCTGCTACTGAAGGCTTGGCCACAGCATACCGGGTCAGGACTACTCAGTATTAGGCTGGTGGTCATAATCTTATGACTGATCTGTGTTTATTTCTCTGAGATGAGATTTCACATCCATAATTAAACACAGAATTTGTTTAATGAATTTGTCCTGAGTTTCACCTATTCCACCACATCCTACCTCGAAGCCGGTTGTTGTAGAGTGTAGCAGGGTGACAGGGACAAACAGGTGAAAGAAGTCGGTCCCTCCCAGGGCATTGTGCAATAGGCATGGGTGGAAACACACACCTTCCTCTGAATAACAGGATCTTTTGCTTTTGTCCTATAATTACCTTTTTTTCAAATACTGGGAGGTTTCAAAACACCGTTCATGTCACAATACGAGTAGTTTATTATTCCGGTTTGGTTAAAATGTCCACTGGTGCTTTGGGTGTGTGTTCAGAAACATCCATCATTTGAAGGATTAAAGTTTGAATGCTCAGCCCTAGACCTTCCTTCTTCTCTTTAGCCCACTCTGTGTTTTGAGTGAGTTAATGGTGAAGGAAGAATGTAGGAATAGATGTATTGCATTATAACATGCTGAGAGTAATGTGTGGACTGGCACTTTGCATGTCTTCTGGACGATTTGCAGAGGACCAGCTCCCGGCCGGTTTCCCCAACATAGACATGGGTCCTCAGCTGAGGGTGGTGGAGCGGTCCCGCACAGCCACCTTAAACTGCGCTGCTAGTGGCAACCCTGACCCAGACGTCTCCTGGTTTAAGGACTTCCTGCCCGTGGACATCAGTGGGAGCAATGGCCGCATCAAGCTGCTACGTTCAGGTCAGCTGCTTTACATGTTGGGTTTGTATTGTGAGGCATGTTCTGTAATGCTGTTTGCTACAAGATGTCCAAATATTTTTTTAGTTCATCACAATGGGAGCTTCAAACCTAAAGCTTTTGTGCTGAGAGATGGGAATGTAACCTGGTTACTTGCCTCTTCACGTTTCAGGAATTTTGCAGATCGAGAACAGTGAGGAGACAGACCAGGGGAAGTATGAATGTGTAGCTACTAACAGTGCCGGAACCCGCTACTCTACCCCTGCCAACCTCTACGTGCGGGGTAAGATTCATCCCATTGCTTGCTCACCACACTCAAAAAAATTATTCAATTATGACTCAATTATGCTATTTGAAACTAAGGCAGGCAAATAAGACCCTTCTATTTGCCTGCCTTAGTTTCAAATAGCATAATTCAAATGTGTGGAAATAGGTGTCATAAATGAATTAATTCAACCCAACAAAACAATCACAAATACACAGATCAGGTGCACAACGCGTGTGCAGAGTCTTCTTCACGCTTGGTAAATTGCATGGACGCTGAAACTGGTAGCGATAATTGGCAGTCGGCAGCCCAACTGGATTGTCTTGGATGCCTGTGTTTACCCTGAAATTAGAGGACTGTCGGCTTGCTGTTGTCATGTGTGGACATCTGAACATTTGCCAAGGTCCGGAACAATGACCGACACCACCACCCCCAGGCTAACCGGCTTTACCTAAGAGTGCTCTTTCATATGTAAATGACACCACTGCTGGCTTTGTGTATTCGGAGGCACCAGTCAAAGAAGGAATGATTATTTATCGTGGAATTAAGTAATACTTTACCCTGAGGGTCTTGTGTAACCCATTCCTTAAAAGTACTGCCTGTGTGCTCGAAGAGGAATTGTAGCTTGGTCCTCTTTTCTGTTTGAATTCTTTTCACACTTTGGTATGTTATGTGCGAGTTACTGACACACAAAACTGCTGAATGTATGTCATTTCGTAGCTTTTTTTTTATCTTCCCTCGTTTTGATCTGCATTCTTCTCCATTGCATCTTGAAATCTCAACACTCTTCTCTCAGATCCTCGGGGAGGTTGGTTACATTTCACTCATGCATTTTTCGCATCACTCCTGTGCTTTGTTCCCGATTAGTGAACATTACTCCTGCATTTAAAGTTCTCTTTATGTACCCTTTTGGATTGTTATTGTTAATTTTGACCAAAAGCTGGTTCTCTCGTCACTGGATGCATTTGCATGTTTTTTTTTTCTGACCCGGTAGAGCCTTGTCCGCCCATTGATCGCTCATATGTCCATTCAGTCGTCCATTAATTCATTATTTATTCATTTGTTCCTGACAGATTCTCAGTTTGAGCTGCAAGTCTTTTGTTTCGTAAATTCTTTATTAGTTGAATTGATCATTGACAAAAGATTCAATTCCTGCATGTTAAAATGGGAAAATCCGGCGTTGTGTACGGAGTCTGCTGATTGGCTGTGTTGTCATTTGATTTCAGTCAAGTGCTTGTCTGTCATGCTGTGTTGCTGTGATTAGAATGAAACATTTTATTTGATGCATGTTGTTCCAAAGCCATTTTTCTTCAGTCTGTCAGATGCGCACTCTCCTCATTTCTCTGCATTTACCTTTAGAAATGAGCTGATTGCATTAGACTCTGGTGTAGGTCGTGTTTCTTTATCTGCTGCCTGAAAAGTGGCTGTTTGAGACATTCGCCATGGTGACTCAGAAGAATGCGGCCTATTATCAGGCGATATATGTCCTGCATTAGAATAAACATTAAGCTAATGTCCCAGTCTAGCACACATTTTTGGACGTCTGTAAGGACTTCAGTTCAAATACGCCAATTTGGAGGCTTATTTTCTTTGTAATTTTTAACCTTCTTCTAAGGGCTTGTCTCAGATTGCTCTGCGCAACCTTTGACACCAGCCATTTATAACCCATCACTCCTCAAGCCACATCTCCAACCATTTCCATGGGAACCCCTTTCAGTGTCAACTTATCTGCATACTAGTGCTTTGCAAAGAGGGTAAGTAGGAGAGGGCGTGAGTGAGAGAGGACCCTGCAGACAATGCACGTCCCACCAGGCCCTATGACAAGGTCTGAATGGAGGCGAGCACCAGTCACATGTCTCTAAGCGACCATGTGAGGGGACTTTATGCAGACAGCAATCTTCTTAACTATGTCTCGTGCTTTCTTTTAAGTCTTAATCACACAACATTGATATCCCTAGGCTACCTTTTTTATTTTTTGTTAAAAAAATATGAAACCATCTGCAGAAATGTAGATCAGTACAACAATACTGACCAACCAATGGCCAAATATTAAATACTGAAAATGTTGTGAGCTATCTGTTTAAACACTTTTTACCGTTTTATTTGTTCTATGCTGTCTCACACATGTCTTTGACTCTTCCTTCGCCAGTCCGCAGAGTACCCCCACGATTCTCCATTCCGCCCACCAACCATGAGGTGATGCCAGGTGGCAGTGTCAGCCTCACCTGCGTGGCTGTGGGCTCTCCAATGCCGTTTGTGAAGTGGATGCAGGCTGACATAGAGCTTACTAAGGAGGAAGACATGCCAGTGGGACGCAATGTGCTGGAGCTGACCAGTGTTCGGCAGTCAGCCAACTACACCTGTGTTGCCATATCCCCCCTGGGCATGATCGAGGCCACCGCCCAGGTCGTGGTGAAAGGTGAGGTGCTGCTTCAGCCTGCAGTATTTTATTGCATTAACAACTTTTATTTCATGCGTTAGCTTATGTCTTCTTCAATTCACGTTCCAGCCCTTCCTAAGTCTCCAGTTGCCCTCACAGTGACTGAAACCACTGCCACGTCAGTGACCCTCTCGTGGGACTCCGGAAATCCCGAGCCCGTGTCATATTACATGGTCCAGTACCGTTTAAAGCCTTCCGATGGGAGCAGTGGCACCGGGCATTTCCAGGAAGTGGATGGTGTCGCCACCACACACTACAGTATTGGTGGTCTCAGCCCTTACTCAGCCTACGAATTCCGTGTGTTGGCTGTCAACAACATTGGCCGCGGACCGCCCAGCGAGGCTGCAGAGATCCGTACCGGTGAACAGGCCCCGTCGTCTCCCCCGCTGCGCGTTCAAGCTCGCATGTTGAGCGCCAGCACCATGCTCGTACAGTGGGAGCCGCCTGAAGAGCCCAACGGCCAGGTACGCGGCTACCGCGTCTACTACACCACCAATGGCGATTCGTCGCTGTCAACGTGGCACAAGCACAACACAGACGATTCGCGGCTCACCACCATCTCTGGACTCACCACCGACCTCACCTACAGCCTTCGCGTGCTGGCCTTCACCTCGGTGGGTGATGGGCCGCTGTCAGATATGCTGCAGATCAAGACACAACAGGGAGGTGGGTTGTGGCTTTTGGAGAGATTGTTTTCCGCCATTCATTATATTGACATTTTTTGTGAAACCTATTTCTCGATGTTATGCTTACTAGGTTTTCAAACTTGGTCTTCTAAAGGCCATGTCGCTAATATTTTATATGTATTTCAACTCAGTCCCAGCACAGCCATCCAGCTTTGAGGCCAAAGCAGAGATGGATACAAAGATCAAGCTGATGTGGCTCTGGCCTGTGCAGGATCCCATCACCAAATACGAGCTCCTTTACTGGGAAGCCGACTCCGCTAAGAAGGTACTGGCATCACGCAAGCAGCAGGACGGCTGAACCAGTGGCCATTCCTTTATTTTACACTGACATCGTTGACTCGTTCAATTTGTTCCTCAGCTCCATGTTACATTTGATCCGGTCGGCTCGCACACCGTGGATGGTCTGAAGCCAGACACGCTGTACAGGTTCTCTCTGGCCGCCCGCTCTGAAATGGGCTTAGGTGTCTACACATCACCTGTTGAAGCAAGGACCGCTCAGTCCAGTAAGTCCCAGCTCTCTTTCATGCTGAAGAAACGCATTTCAAGACCAGCCACGTCCAAGGTTCTGCTCTGTGCTCTTAATTCATTATTCTGTATCTATAAGACAAGGGAGATCTTTTTTTAAGGTACAAAAGTCACTTGTGACACTTGGCTACTTCCCATTAAATACACCAGAATAGTGGCGAAAAGCATCTGAGGACTGGGAACCATGTGTATACATGATCAGCCACAAACTACCTCAGAAGGTGTCACATGTCACTCTCACTTAAAGGTGGAGATGCATTACCCCACCTCCAGCCACCCTTTAAGTCACCATTCATTAATGACCCCCTCCACCCCACCCTTAGATATTTACATTCCTTTTTTGCACGAGTTTCTTTCAGTGGAATCAGTTTTGTTCAGTTTTGTCTTTTTTTTGTTGTACTGTTGTACTTTTTTTTCTGGACATGGAAGGTTTGAACACATTCCTTGCACACGTGTAATGTAGAATTGAAATTTTGTCCAAAATCATCCAGTCCAGAAACCTCTTGTCTCTCCTCTTCATTTCCTTCCCATTGGGATGTTGCCTGTTGCTTGATCCCAGTGTATTTTTGGTTGCCTCCCCACCCCTCTCCATAGCCCCAAGTGCTCCACCTCAGGAGGTGCATGCGATCAGTCTGACCTCCACCAGCATCAAGGTGAGTTGGGCAGCTCCACCTGCCGCCAGTCGCCACGGTGTCATTGTGCGCTACACCCTGAGCTACCAAGCCACAAATGGGGAGGACACCGAGCGACAGGAAGCGGACGTCATGGCAGATGCCACCAGCTATGTGCTGGAAGGCCTGGAGAAGTGGACCGAGTATCAGGTCTCGGTGAGGGCTCACACAGATGTGGGTCCTGGACCTGAAAGCTCCCCAGTTAAAGTCAGAACCAATGAGGATGGTAGGTGTTTGGGTCTTGTCAGATTGCTTCCAATGCTTCCTATTCTCATTGTTCTTGACCTCCTCTTCCTCTAACCATTATGAAAAGGGTTTCTGCATGCTGCATGGCTTCAGTGCTGTTTAGTAACTTTAAAACGTGTTCTAAATGTTGTAAAGTTTTGACTCACAAAGGGGTCTACATAATTAAACAAAGGTACCCTTGCATCATACAGTAAATGAAAGTGACTTTTGGATGTAGCTGCCTACTTTAATTTTGTGTCTCAGATGGCCTTAGATGAGACAGATATCAGCAGAAGTGAAACAGAGGTGACATCAATCACACATATGCAACAGTGGATAATTACATTTAAATTAAAATTGTGAAACGAACCCTGAAATTGCAAATTGTGCTTTCCCCCAGTTTATAGGTTTTACTCTTGTTAAAAATAATGATGCAGATGAACCCTGCCCAGTCTAAGAGTTTGATGTAATCAGCTCATAGACTAAACAACGCAAGCTTTGTCTGCAAATAACCGGATTTTCTCGGCTTCGCTGAATGTGCACGTTCCTTCCTCACTCCTTCTTTTCCCAGCTCTCGCCTTGCCCTGCTTAAACAAGCTCACTTTTAATAGAAATGCTGTGTTCTCAATGGATCTGCAGTGTAATAATAGTATAGCGTTTGCTGGATGGTTTTTTGTCGGACGCTTCAGGGAAGGCTTGTTCTTTTATTGACTTTAGCACCACCCAAATGTTTGCTCTGTTACATCTCCCTCAAGGAAGCTGAAACCCCCCTCTTTTCTCAAACACAGTGCCCGGTGCGCCTCCCCGGAAGCTAGAAGTGGAAGTGGTGAACTCCACTACCATCCACGTCACATGGAAGCCACCGCAGGCCAACAAGCACCATGGCCAGATTCGTGGCTACCAGGTGGTCTACGTCCGGCTGGAAAACAACGAGCCGCGCGGCATGCCCAACATCCTGGATGTCGCACTACCCGAGGCCCAGGTAACCACCCCCAGCCCATTCGGTGACATCCTATCCACAGCACTGTCTGATCCATGCTTCACTTCCCTTCCATCCCGCACACATGTATTTGGCATTTTCTGGGGTTTCGAGGGTCTCCACCGGTTTTCCAAGTTCTTGTGTTTTGCGTGATTTTGTAAATTAAGATGGCTTCTTTAGAGATGGCAATAAAAAAAGAAACACCAACAGAGAGCGACTCTGGTTTCACACGTGTGCCTGGCAGCTGCTGTGCTGCAACAACTAGCAGGAGTTCAAACAGACAGTGTTTACTCTGAGGAATGGAACAGCAGGCCACAGCAAATAGAAATAAGACCCGTGGGCCGATTTGAGCCACGAAAATATTTGTCAAACCTTAACAGCGTTAGGTCAATACCGAAAGAAATCCTGTTTTCTTCAATGTGGACTAATAAGTCTTATTTATCGTGCTAGTTTGTTTGTGTGCCTATTGAATGTTATGCGGATATAGGGAATACAGATTTTTCATTCATGCAAATGCTGCAGGATTGACGTCAGTATTTCGGTGTGAAAGCGAAACATTCACCAATGTCACATCTGCGAGCTGATTTTATTAATAATAACACAATCAAAGGAAAAACGGCACGAGGGCCAAAAACAGGGGGAACAAATGGGGAGAATTTAAACTAAGCTGCAGGCATGTGGCGATTGCCAGAACTGAAAACAACACTACACAGCAGTTGCACGGTCCACATAAATATCCCAGCCGCCGAATGGCTGCTCAGAAGCGCCTTATAACCGCCCTGCAGATTGGTGCCAGGTGCGTCTCCAGGTGCACCCAATCGTGACAACCAATATCGAGAGAATTTTCAAATGTACTCTGGTGTACTGTAAGTAAGTGTATACCTTAAAATACATTTATACGTGATTTATGAATGATTACATAGAGAAAGGAAATCATTCAAACATTGTTCAATTACTTTGATCTTGAGGCTCCTTATAATAATTATAAACTGTGAAGTTGATATACTGAGGCATATCAGTAGCTGAAAAGAGTTGTAACAAAGACTTGATGACGTGGCGCAAGTGGATGTGAGGGCCTTGGCTGCTTCCTTTCCCAAGTGTAGAACTGAAAGTGTTTGTTGTGCTTTGGTCTTTCCTGACGTTACCACCGACTGCATATGGCTAACAGATCAGTAGAACTACATCCCCACATTAAATGCCAAATATATTTCATTGCCTCTTTACTTCTGTTTCTGTGTTCTGCATGAGCTCTTCTTTGTTAATCTTTAAAGAAAAAAGTCAAGATGCTTTTTTCTTGTGTCACATCATGTCATTTCTGATTAATTCTCCCCTTTTTGTCTGTCATGTGTTCTCCCTCAGTGGAAAATTGAGGAGTCCATGGATTATGTGAGTAGCTGAGTGCTGAGTGTGCTGGTTTGTTCTGGCTTTGTTGGGCCTGACGGGTGTTTTGGGGTGTCTGCGTGTCTAATTTTGCGAGAGACAGGGAGTGAGAGAGAACTCTTGCTCCCTTTTTCTCAGCAAGAAACTAACTGTTGCTTTTGCAAACCGGCATAAAGAAACAGGCGATTAAAAGAATGTTTTAGGTACAGAAACGTACACCGGAAAAAAGGAACAGGCCATTGAAAGAATGTTTTAGGTACAGAATGCAGATGTTTTTTTCGACTCACTCACAACAGCATCTTTTTCTTCTTGTATGTGAAGAGGCCATCTTTGTGTTATTTGTATGCGTCTTCAGATTTTGCCTTTTTTCCCACATCAATGGGAAAATAATGGAACTTTTTGTTTTGAAAAAGACAGCTGGCAGTATGGTAACAGATGTTATAGATCTCATTATTTTTAATACCAGTAGATTATATATCTACCTGTACTGAGAGCTCAAAGTATGTGTACGGAATGGTACATGGATCTAGTTCAATACTAGAAACAGCATCATCAGATTGGATAAGGTAACTTGTGGAGTAATTTCACTGTGATTTTGTGGACAAAGGAGCTGGAGATGACAGGTCTTTCAGCCCATCTCAAACTTCACAACCTAATGACAACAAAGGTCAAACGTCCTACCATTGCATCACTGACCAAGACACTTAAGCCTGAGTTGCTCCAGGGGAACTGGCCGTCGGCGAAATACTTTAATTGTAAATATTATTTATTTCCATGTCTCCATGTCATTTCTATCATGCTATGATTCATCTCCATCATCAAATCACATCTTACCACTGGGCAACCATATCTTTCCAGGATGTGGTTAAGGATATCCTTTGAACCAGTCGCCCAATGTGGAGCTTTTAACTGTTCAAACACAAACCCTCTTTTTTTAAACAATGCCTGATGAACACCACCAGTTTTTTGGGCTACTGCATTGTGCCTTGCTGCTCATTCAGATGTGGAAACTTGAAAAACTGTCATGTTATACTCAATGAGCGCCACTGGTCTGGTCTAACACAGATGGTGGTGGTGTGTCTTTGTGTATGTATGTGTGCTGCATAGTTTGGCTTATTATGTGTCAGGATCTGGTCCAGAAGGGGCTACTCTGGATCCGGAGTTCGGACTGGGTTTTCATTTTGGTCCTGTGCTATTATGTTTCCTGATTGTTTTCACCTGTGTATAATTGTGTAATGCTGCCCTGTTCGTGTCTGTTCACTGTTGGGTCATTGTTACTTGATGTGTCCCTGGTCATGTTCAGCATGTATTAAACCCCTGTTTCGTGACATGGGCGCATGCGTCCTTCTTCCTTGCCATGTCCAGCCATCGTTCCAGATCTCCTTCCTCGCCATATCAATACGCACGACATCTTGAAACGGGTTTAATACATGGTGGACAGGGGAAACATCAAGTAACAATGACCCGACGGCAAACAGACACAAACTGGGCAGCATTATACAATCAGACACCGGTGAGAACAATCAGGAAACATAATAGCACAGGACCAACATGATACTCCGGTCTGAAGTCCGGATCCGGAGTTGCCCCTTCTGGACCGGATCCTGACATTATGTGTTTTTCCTGCCCCCATTAAACCCATCAGATCTTACTGGTGCTTAATTTACATACATTCAAAGTATTCTAATTGTTTCTCAAGAAAATCTGATGGCTATAAAATGGGTGTAAGGGTTTGTGGTGGGTGGCTGTTAAGGCGTGCCCTATCAGAGATGAAGTCTCTTTGGAGTGGCAGATATGTTGGTTTATGAGGATACTAATGGCTGTGGGTGTGTGGCTGCTTTTACAGGAAGCCTATGTGACTGGACTTGCCGCCGAGACCAGCTACTCCGTTACTGTGGCTGCATATACAGCTAGGGGCGACGGTGCAAGGAGCAAAGCCAAATTTGTCACCACCTCTGGAGCAGGTGACCATGCGCTTTCATTCCCTTTATTGAGCCCGAACAAACACTGGTCAGAACTGATGTATGCACTGCAATCGACGAAGTGGATTTCTATATTTCTTTTTATTTGGGATCATTGGGCATAGTTTTCAAACTGGCACTTGGATAAAACAACAAAGAAAGGCAATGTATTTGCTGTATGTTGCTGTATTTGACGTATTGATGGGCGCTGGTGTAAATCATCAGGCTTCTCCCATTTTAAAAATCATTAAAGGTCCCCTATTATGAAAATGCTCTGTGATTTGATGTAAAAGTGAGCACAAATGTATTTTTAATTAGTTTTGTCACGTAAGACTGAAGAACCAGTGGCTTCGTTGAATTTTTTTCTGGAAAAACACAAACACGACTTGCTGTCTGCACCAAACATGAAGTGTTAATTGACGTCATTTCGGTGAATGCCTGCTTAATTTTATAGGCCGCTTTGCTCCTCATCCCGCCTCTCTCCTCCTCATTTGCATTTAAAGCTACAGACACTAAAACGGCGAGTCCTGGAGAAATGACATTGTGGGACTGGCTAAAAGTGGCTGTATATCTGTACAAAGGCTGAATTTCTTACAGACTTTAGATACAGTATTAGGGGACCACTAAGACCGACATAAAAACAATAAAAATTCAATAATAGGGGAAAGACTGTGTACTTTGTGACCAAGCTATAGATACAGATTCAAGATTCTTGTTTTAATCTCCTTATTTATGATCATTCTGAGCACACCTTTGAACAAGCCCCACACTCAGCGCCCTCAGTGTAGGAAACACTATAAGCTATATCACATAACCCTGAACACGTCCTCTTAAACAGAGGACAATTTTTCCAAAAGAACAATCATTCATTTTTAAAATATGTGCAATTAACCAAAATGTTTGGCCTTACAAAATTGTGGCCAGTCTTTAAATATGAGAGCTAAAAATGGTCTTTATAAAATTGTTAGAATGTACATGTCAACTGAGTGCACCAAAGTTCTTCAGAGGCCGAACGCGTCCAGCATGGCGCTGCTCTCTGAATTCCATTGTTTTCTGTGGGAGGTGCGCCCAAAGAGTGGCGAGTGACGCAGCCAGCTGCGAGACCGTGGTCAAAGTTGAATATTGTTGAACTTTGACCTCTGTATGTTAAAATGCAATCAATAGAATTTGAAATTGAAGTGGTGCTCAAACCGAGATGCATGAAAGGTTGATTATAGCAGTTCTGCAGTGCTGTATGCTGTAGCCAGTGTAGAAATAGCATGTAAGCACCTATTGATTTACTTTGTAGTTTGTTAACTGAGATACTGGCACATAGTTATTAAATGCATTATGTGGTGGGATCGTGAGGGTGGTGCTCAGTAATGCCGCTACCTTTGCCTTCTTTTTGAACCACAACAAAAAAAAAAACGTCATCAAATGATTTATTTTGTTGCTTTAACCCATGCAGTCCCAGGAAAGCCCACAATGATGATCAGTACCACAGCGGGCAACACTGCTCTAATACAGTGGCAGCGGCCAAAAGATATGCCAGGCGAACTGACCGGCTACCAGTTGCAGTACAAGCGGATGGAGGAAGAGGCCTTCACCACGCAGGAGTTCAGGAACACGGATGACTACTACACGGTGACGAGGCTGCACAAGGGCGCGACGTACAGCTTCCAGCTGCGCGCACGCAACCGAGCCGGCCTGGGCGAAGCCTTCGCAAAGGAGATCAGCACGCAGGAGGACGTCCCCAGCGGCTTTCCCCTCAACCTTCAGGTGGTGGGGCTCACCACCTCCACTACCCAGCTGTCGTGGGAGCCCCCCGCGCTGGGAGAGAGAAACGGGAAGATTGTGCAGTACCAGGTGGTGTACAAGGACATCAACAGCCAGCAGAACGCCACCAACCGGACCTCTGACACCCACTTGACCATTCAGGGGCTACAGCCTGACACCACCTATGACATCCGGGTACAAGCCTTCACCAGCAAGGGCGGAGGCCCACTGAGCCCTAGCATTCAAAGTCGCACCATGTCCACACAGCCCAGTGAGTTGCCCTGCATACCATTTCATTTTTTATAGAATGTTTTTAGGGTACCGTTCCCAAATCACATGCATATATGTGCAAATAAATGCAAGTCTCATCCATATACAGTACTTTGCAAGTTTTTTAGGCAGTAGTAGAATTAACTAGGGGAGGGCTTGAAATTGATTGTGTTAAAACACCTCGTCTGAACCTTTACAGCCTTTGCCACAAGCTTCGGTGTCAAAGCAGTGACAAAAACGTCTGTTCTTCTCACATGGGAGGTGCCCGAAAACTTCAAATCGCAAATGCCTTTCAAAGTAAGTGTGAATTGATGAAGATACACTGATAGACATCCCTCAGCTGTGCGGATTTATGTTTCAGGATGTAAGTGCTTACAAGAGCATACATTAGTAAAATCTAATTAGACCTATGTATGGACTGCACTCAAAAAGAGACGTACCACACCCTCTACCCGTTTACGACTGCATTTGCAAACAGTGCTATCTGCACCACTTTGGATTATGCTTAATTACGCTGTTAAATGAGTTTGAATGGGATCCCTTTGCAGATTCTGTACAACCAACAAAGCGTGGAGGTGCAGGGCAAACTGAAGAGGAAGCTGATCAAACATCTCCAGCCAGACACAGAGTATTCCTTTGTTTTGCTGAGCCGGGGCAGCAGTGCCGGCGGGCTGCAGCAGCAGGTGTCTATCCGCACCGCGCCCAACCTGTTCACCAGCAATCCTACGGAGCAGTGGTCCAGACAGAGCCAGGCAGGGAAGCTTTCTATCAGCCTTCCCAAGATACAGAACCCAGCAAGAGTCAGGTACTGAAACCTGCACATAGATGTTCTTTCATGTCAGGATGGTTATAAAGTAATTACCAGGTAAAATGTAAACACATTACGGGGCAGTGGTGGCCTGGTGGTTAAGGAAGTGGCCCTGTAATTAGAAGTTTGCCGGTTCGAATCCTGAGCCGCCAAAGGCTCCCCCTGAGGTCCCCCTGAGCAAAGCACTGTCCCCACACACTGCTCCCTGGGTGCCTGTCATGGCTGCCCACTGCTCACCAAGGGTAATAGGTTAAAAGCAGATGCAAAAACATTTCACTGTGTACACCGTGTGCTGGGCTGTGTAGCACAGTGACAATCACTTCACTTTCTTTCATTCATTCACATAAAAGTCACAGTGGCTTTTGGGGGAGCCTTCTTTTCTGGTGTGACATGCATATATGTGCAGATCTTGCAAATCACATCCATATATAGTACTTACACTTGTAAGGCAGAACTAAAACTGTGACTGTAAGTAACTGTGAAATGATTTAGGATAGGAATGGATATAAAAGTGTAAAACATGTGGAAAGTTTTTGCACCATGGAAGAGAGTGCAGGGCTCTAGCACTCTAGCGCCTTCCCCTGGCTGCCCACAGCTCACGAGGCGTTGGGTTAAAGAGGACACCTGTGCACTGTGTGCTGTGCTGTGTATCACTATGACAAAACAATCACCTTCACTAATTGCTCATGGCTTCTTGCTCATTTTCCAACAGGTGGTATTACATTGTAGTTGTTCCAGGTACCCAGTTGACCATTCGTCAGTGGGAGAACCCAGATGAGATGGACCTGGAGGAGGTAAATGGAATCCCAGTGCCAAGACAACATATGCTGTAGTCCTGATTATGCAGATGATTTAGTTTTTACTTGCATAACATATCCTAAACCTTTCCCACAACTCTGACTCCACACTTGTAGGGTTCAGCTACTCTGGGCTTGTGCATGAATGTGAGCTTTCTTAAGATTGTGTCGATCTGTTGTTGACATAGCTCTTGGCCAGCGAGGGTCCTGTCTTAAGAAAGAGGAGGCAGGTGGGCTCTTCCAGACCGTACATTGCTGCCAAGATGGACTCCCTTCCAGAAATGTTCACTCTGGGTGATGAGAAGAGATATGAGGGTTTTTATAACCAGCCCCTGTCCAAAGACCTGCAGCACCTCTGCTTTGTCTTGGCTGAGCTCAAAGACCCACAGGCAGGAGTCGCCAGCGGGAAGCAGGTCAGCATCCCATGTTTTAATCCCTTCTAAACCCTGTTCCATTTTCAGCATTTATTTGAACTTTTAGTACTTATTGGTCCTTGTGATGTACTTGTGCAACAGTTGAACAGCAGTCACAGCAGCTGAGCTGCAGAGAACACAGTCGTACAGTATAGGAAAAAGACCAATGATGTCAAATGTTACTTTATAATCAAGTTCCATCATCAAGTGTGTTTTAAAATTACGTCTAACCTAATCTGATTCAAGCGATTGAACTTGATTTGGAAATACTCCAAATTTGTGTTTGCAGCGTACTTTCTCAACTAGTTTTTACTCCGAGCCCCTGCAGTCACGGAGCACTGAGACCTTCAAGAAAAGCATCAGCAGTGAACAGCCAGAGATGTTGTGGGTGTTGGGACCCGTGCTCGCTGTCATCCTCATCATCGGCATCGTCATCACCATCCTCCTCTTCAAAAGGTTGGCCTGCCTGCATGTGTACTCTTAACATTCACCTGTCTCAAAGTGTCCTCATTTTTTTCCCCAATGCATAGTTCTTGCGTATGTTAAAATATATGCATATTCTGTTCATACGTGTTTTCTGACTGCGGAGTGTGAGCGATAGATGAAAAAGTAGCCCAGTTCAGCTGCACATTTGGGAACAGGCCAGTCAGCATTTGGCAGCGAAGAGCTCATATGGACATTGGCTCCTTTGTCCGCTGCAGGATGGATGAAGGGTCCTTGTACAGAAAGTAAATCAGACTATGCCCCCCAAAAATGTGTGCCTGGTGTGTTTGTGCTTTTATTGGCTTGAATTTGTCCCATCAAACACTTAAAAACACTGAAATGTCCTTTTATTAGGCCACTAAAGTGACATCTGTATTTACCATAAGTATTTATTCGGTCACTGACAAAAGGCAGGTGTTAGTTCTGAACAGAGCATATAAAGTCTTTCTTGAGGCTTTTTTTTTTGGCCCTGATCATTGCTAATCTCATTTCTCTCCTTCTGTCTGCTCTCGTTAACCGCAGCAAAGAGGAAAGGTAGGTGCCAGCAGCTTGGAAGTAATTTTCTGACTGAGGTCTTTGTAGACAGAGAGCATGCTGCATTACACTAACAGGCTAAGCCCAAATTGGATTTGTAATACTTGAAAAATGTGTGCTAATTAATTCATTTGTACTTCATTTTCTGCCTCACTAAATCATCACGTTTAATATGACGCTGTTCAGTGGCCCACTTCCAGCTCAGAACAATACATTTACATATTAATTAATTGTTTATCTTTAAACCGGTGGTTCACCAGTCATTCCAGTCATGTTCTATTTTGCATTAAGAGCAAATAGGCCGTTACTCAAATAGTAGAGTTCCCCCGTGTCTTGGTATTTATTTTAGATCAATTTCATCTTTAGCTTTGGTGATATTTTTTTCCCACCAAATCCACCGGAATCTTCCATAACTCTACAGACAGAACAGAGTGCCCAGGGGTATCGGCGAAAGTGGGAATCAGCAAAAAGGAAATGAGTTTAAGAACTGTAATGCTAGCATTAGTGTAGACCATATAAATAATAAATGAAGAGACAATAAACAGACCATTAAGCCACGCTACGTTTTCCAGTCCCAGCCGGACGTGAGCATGTTAATGGGACAGTGCTGTTTTTTTTCCCTCAAGCATTGAAGAACGGACATGGGTTTTAAATATAGAGTAAATATAGTCGGTGAGATAAGTATTTCATAATAACAACCTCAGTTCCTTCTGCTGTTAACAGAAAGCGAGCCACCCCCCTGCCGAAAGACGAGAGCTCTGGTAGTGTGAAGGAGTCGCTGCTGTCTCATTTGCCTGACCCTGTTGGGATGAGAAGGATAAACCACCAGACTTTAGGTTTGTCTGCTTAAACACACACACACACACACACACACACACACACACACACACACACACACACACACACACAGGATATAATAAACCAAACCTTATTTTCTGTCTGGATGTTCTGATCTACCCTTTATTGGACCTGTTCAACTTTCTCATGACATGATCGTTATTGGCCTTCTTAAGGCATTGCTTACAATGGTCTGTGCTAATTATTTACTTCATTGTTGTGATGAAATAAGGTGACCTGATGATGTCATTGCCTGATGCTCTGTGCAATGCACAGACTGAAGCCAGACTGATAAAGAGCAGGTCGGCTCATAGATGAAACTGCACAGCCTGATTAAATCCCAGAAAAGCCTCATTCTGATGGAACAACATTGTTTAAATGCCCAGCCAGTTTTATCCAAAAATCACAAAGGGCAAGAAAGGCACAAGACTTCAGCACTTTGCTATATCCGCTAATGATATCTGCACAGTTTTTCTCCTTTCCACTTCATTTCTCTTCTACTGTTCTTCATTGTTCCGTCTGCAGGGTCAAGCACCCACCAACGTCCTAACACTGCAAGTCAGTATTCTTATGCACAGTTGCGCATCTTCCGCTTTTTGTTTTTCCCTCGCATACTCCTTTTCAGCATCCCTTGTGTGTACCTATTATTTGGTTGTGCTACAAAACCTTTTTTGTTACCAAGGTTAGAAAAAAGCTTATTATTGGACAGCATAACTGGATGCAGGTTTTTTATTTCTTTTAACAGCAAATGATTTTAAATGAATTTAAATTCATTTACAGTGCATAGACCCCTAAATATCACAGCAACATTTTATTTTTGTAATTCTTCAGATGCCTTTCATCTATTTTATTTTTTTAATGACTAATATTAATGAGAACCTCTACAGTGTAGCCTGAGCCCATCATGAGTTTTGTGGGCGAGGAAACTTGGAATGATGAATAACATTATTTACTGGTTACCTAAGACTGACAATAAGGTTTCACTGTAGAACAACTGAAATTGTTTCCCAAAATGTCATTCATTTGAGCATAAATGCTTGACATTGCTGCTGTGGCTGTTGCTCTTCTGAAATGACATTGAAATGAGATGCTATTTAGGTTTTTCTATGTGTGCTAAGAGCCCAGAACCCTCTGTAATGCGAAGCCATGGTCTGCAAACTGAAATTGTCCATTAGTGATGTGGTTTGTAAGAGCTCTTCCACAAATCAGGAACAAAGCTAAAATGCATTCATTTTACATTTCGTTTGCATTATTGTGTGAAAACTCTGTCATGTGGAAGTCAAGTGAACAAGCTCTTAAATCTTTCAATTAAAAATCAGTAATAGAGTTAATTAAATAATCTGTTTATTTAGTGACCACTTAAAGTCCACAGGTCTCATTAGAACTAAGCACAATGTAAAAAGAAATTAGTGCACTTTTGGTTGGATTGACTTTGCCTTTAATTACAACTTGAATTCAATTTCAGTCCATTGTTCATTCTTTCACAAATAGAGCCACAAATAAATCCTGGCATTGCTATCTTGAAATAGACCCATGACATCAGGAAAGAAACAATTCTATGAATGGAAAAGCAGCCCCAGATCATAACACTGCCTCCTTACCCTTATGCAACCACACTCTGGACTCATCAGACCACGTGACCTTTTTCCATTGAACCAGAGTCTGATCTTTCTGCTTCATGGCAAATTGAATCCTTTTTTTTGACCATTAGCCTCAATAATAAGTGTCTGTTTAGTCCCATACATCTCAGTTCACATTGCATAGTGCCTGTGTGTTTTGTACACAACAGCAATAGCAAGAAGGAATTCAGTTCGGCAGTTGGCAAATTAACCAATGACCTTTTGCTTAGATACTTTTGTCACTACAAATGCACTGTGTTATACAACAGTGCGGAAAAAAGAGGTATTTGGCTTCCACCGATTGTGCAAGTTGTCCCACTTAAAAAGATGAGCGAGTTCTGTCATTTTCATCATAGGTACAATTCAACTATGAGAGACAACATCCAGGAAATAACATTGTATTATTTAAAAAATGTATTTGTATGTGGTGCAGATACTCGTCTGAGTACTCTGTTCTATCCAGCCCCGTACAGCATGAGTCCCATAGAACAATCCTTACACCCAAGCTGTGTCCTGTGCTGAGTGCTTTGGTCTGCGACCCTCCTGAGAACATGGAGAACATTGCTCATCCTTATCAGTGTTATAATCTGCTTTTCATTTCCTCTCTCTCTTCCTTCTCACCCTTCTGCAATCGCTTTTTGCCTGTCAGGAATGAGGGAGCATCCGCCCATGCAAGTGACTGATCTGGGGGATCATATTGAACTCCTCAAGGCCAATGATGGACTTCAGTTCTCGCGGGAGTATGAGGTAATAATTATATTATAATTATTTGTATAGTCACACAGAAGCTATACAGGCTTTTGGCTATTGACATTATCCTGGTGTTTATTCCCGAGCTTTTATATGTATACCCTGTCAGTCAAACTTTAACAGTCCATCCTGTTAAAGACTGGTCATGCCTGCACTCATGTTTTCCGTGTTATCAGGGGACTGGGTTTTTTTTGTGTAAGCCCCTGTCGTTACGATGTGCTCACAGCCAGCATTTGGCTTGACACCTCAGCCTTTAGAGGAAGACCCCCCTCCTCAGGGGAGCAGATGGTTCTACTGTCGGACCCAAGTGTGACATTTGACCAGGCAGTGTGCCAAACACAGCAGGTCATCTCCACCTTTGTTTGCCAGTTGCTGTTTTTTTTTTTCTTTTATAACTTGTTTTAAGATCAGTTTACTCTGATTCATCAGATGAGAAGAATTGTAGGATTTGCCGCTGTAGAAGAACCACCTTTTCTGAGTTACTGTTGCTCACTGATTGCCCCCCCGCTGTTTTAGTCTATTGACCCAGGCCAGCAGTTCACATGGGAGAATTCAAACATGGAGTTGAACAAGCCAAAGAACCGCTACGCCAACGTCATTGCTTATGACCAGTCCCGCGTGGTGCTTTCTTCAGCAGATGGTAAAGCCTCATATTCTCTAGTAAAATCATCTAGACATTAGGAATACTTAAAACAGACAACAAAGACGATCCAGCACTTTTTGAAAATAAGATACGTCTTGTTCAAAAACAATAGTTAAAGCCATAGTTACCATGACTATGAAATGTTGTAAATCAGTCATCTGCATTTGGATTTTCAATATTGTCTTATAATACATTTCTGAAAAAGCAGCTCAAACTTCTGCCCCGTAGCGTGTATGAAGGACAAATTCATGTCCATTGGATGCTTGTAAATAGTCCTGGTTGTGTGTATTCGTATAAGCTGCAGGTGTCCCAGGTAGTGACTACATCAATGCCAACTACATTGATGGCTACCGCAAGCAGAACGCCTACATCGCCACTCAGGGGCCGCTGCCTGAGACGCTTAGCGACTTCTGGAGGATGGTGTGGGAGCAGCGAGCGAGTACGATTGTCATGATGACGCGCCTGGAGGAGAAGTCCCGGGTGAGCAGCTACACAGCAGTACACACATTCTGTATAGCTTCTATAATTCTGCCACAAGTATGAAATTCATTTGAATTTTAATCGCTGCAAATATTTGGGATGTTGGGCTTGGACCCGTTCCGGGCTCTAGGTGCCTGAGTCTCCAGCTTCATGTTCCACAGTGACTAAAATGATCGAAATGTACAGCCACAAGCGGTAATGTTAGCGTGGGTCTTTTTGTTCAATCTGCTGTGCCCATTTGCCAAATGAAAAAAGTGCCAAAGTAGTCCGACTTACCATATTCATGCTGAGACCCAGGCTGTAGCTGCTGTAACGATCCAAGTTTCTCATCCAAGCTTGCTGAAGGGAATGCAGAATCATTTTGACTGTAGAAATTATTGTTTTTTTTTTCGCATTCTGAGTTTATGGTCAGTTTGATTTCATTTTATGAATATCAGTGAAATGTGGTGGATTTTTAAAAAAAATGTATTTGCCAAAACCTCAAGTAAACTTTTTTTTGCATTGAATTTTGGGGTGTAAAGAGGCATTTCATCCATTTTATAATAAGACTGTAAAATAACAAAATATTGGATTTCTGTGAATACTGTCCGGATGCACTGTATGTGTCCATAATTTAGTGGCGGTTTTATAATTGCGTTATTTTACCTCATCTACAGGTAAAGTGTGATCAGTACTGGCCTGTTCGAGGCACAGAGACGTATGGAATGATTCAGGTCACCATGCTGGACATGATTGAACTGGCCACTTACAGCGTCCGCACTTTTGCTCTGTATAAGGTGAGTCTTTATAAGAGTTAAAACATGAAGCATGTCTGCAGTGTAGAGAAGAAAAAAAAGTTTTTTTCACGGGGTTACTCCTGGGTAAAAGGTCCCCCGTGACCATAATTTACTTTTAATGGAGTTCAGCAAATGTTTCTACATTTGTATTGCAGAGTGGCTCCAGTGAGAAGAGAGAAGTGCGTCAGTTTCAGTTTATGGCCTGGCCTGATCACGGCGTGCCTGAGTACCCTACACCCATACTGGCCTTCCTGCGTAGGGTGAAGGCTTGCAACCCTCCAGATGCTGGACCCATGGTTGTCCACTGCAGGTAAGCATCATTTTCATGTATTGGGATGATGTGATGAATTACGCGGAACTGAGTTTTCGTGTGTGTCCCTTAGTGCTGGAGTAGGTCGAACGGGGTGTTTCATTGTGATCGACTCCATGCTGGAGCGCATGAAGCATGAGCGGACAGTAGATATCTATGGTCACGTGACCTGCATGAGGTCCCAGAGGAACTACATGGTGCAGACGGAGGAGCAGTACATCTTCATCCACGAGGCTCTGCTGGAGGCAGCCACCTGTGGAAACACAGAGATCCCTGCACGCAACCTGTGTGCGCACATCCAGAAACTTTCTCAGCCTTTACCTGGGGAGACTGTTACAGCCATGGAGCTTGAGTTTAAGGTGAGCTGATCGCCAGCGCCCTCTTAAGGACATTCTGGGAATTTTCTCAAAATGCACCGATGGTACATTACGTTAAATGTTTTTGTTTCATTAATGTTTTAAGCAACCTGGAACCTTTTTGCAAACAGAACATTAAAAAAAAGAAAGAAAAAAGGAAACCTACATTTGGTTCCAGTATGTTTGGCGGGAAAAAAGTAAAAACAAGCACCTGCTGCATCCATAGTGCCAGATCTGAATCTATAACATTTAGCCCTGGGTTGTTCTCCCTCCCCCTATGGCTTAAATCCAGAGATGAATGTTTTGGATATTCGGCAAGTCTCAGGCAAACGTGTCTAAAGACCCCAGCCGAGCCACCGTATGGCACTTCATTTCAGACAAACGCCTGTTATCTGACACATCTTCTGTATAATTGAATTAAAATGTGCCCCTTTGATTCAGTCTCTGTGAGTAAACCTGTGCTAGTGCAACAATTCAATGGATGATTAAAGAATTCACTTCACTGGATTCTTATTAAGATATGCAGAAACACCAATGCAGAAGCAATATGTCAATTTTAAATGAGTCTGGCACTGGTCACACTGATACGGTGCAAGTGCTCCGGTTTACATAACAATTAACACTATTAACAAAGCTTGGAATGTTTAAATGAAATGCTTCTCTGAATTTTGTTTTATTCCTTTTCTTTCCTCACAGAGGCTGGCTAACTCCAAAGCTCACAACTCCCGCTTCATTAGTGCCAATCTAACTTGCAACAAGTTTAAGAACCGTCTAGTGAACATAATGCCTTTTGAGTCCACCCGCGTGTGCCTGCAGCCTATCCGAGGTGTGGAAGGCTCGGATTACATTAATGCCAGCTGGATTGATGGCTACAGGTAATGCAAGTGTTTGGATCAGGACGAGACTTTGCTTTGTACCACCCTGGGTTTCCTTTATTTAATGCAAGTCAACAAATTAGTGGCATAGTCCCTTGCCATGTAGAAAAGATAAAAAAAAATGTATACACTGTATATGGGTTAAATGCCATTATACATCCAATCAGGTGGCATCAAATATTCTGAAAAAAAGCCTACTATATCTTATACATGGTCATATGTTGTGTGCAGGCATATATTCCTCTGACTTAATTTTTTTCTTCAATTGGATTACATTAAATCTATGCAATGAGAATTATTATTGTCAGCCTTTCATACTTCACAGTGCATTTCAGATGTTGAATGTGTGGAAATACCTTGCCCGTCTATTTCCAGGCAGCAGAAAGCCTACATCGCCACACAGGGCCCACTAGCAGAGACCACCGAGGACTTTTGGAGGACGCTTTGGGAACATAATTCCACCATTGTGGTGATGCTGACCAAACTTAGAGAGATGGGAAGAGTAAGCAAAAGCAAACGCTCTCTGATCGGTTCTCTAATATCTCAATTTGAGCACTATCATCTTTGTTAGACCATAATTGTGCGGGGAGATTGGACTTTTGCTTTTCTTTTCTACCAGAAGACTGTTTTTCAGTCTGTTGCCTTCTGTTTTTCTCCAGGAAAAGTGTCACCAGTACTGGCCCTCTGAGCGGTCTGCACGGTACCAGTACTTTGTAGTGGATCCCATGGCCGAGTACACCATGCCCCAGTACATTCTGAGAGAATTCAAAGTCACAGATGCCAGGGTATGTCCAACATGTTCATGTGCTGTTCAGTTCACATTTAGCAGTGAGTTATTTTGCGTGGACTTTAATGGCTGCCATCCTTATATACAGGCATTCAGCTAAAAGCATATACCTCATATACTACTGTACACATAGACGGAAAGGAAGTGTAATGTATGTCCATTTTGTTTTTCCTCAGGATGGCCAATCCAGGACCATAAGGCAATTCCAGTTCATTGACTGGCCAGAACAAGGAGTGCCAAAAAATGGTGAGGCATTCATCGACTTCATTGGTCAAGTGCACAAAACAAAGGAGCAGTTTGGGCAAGAAGGACCAATCACAGTACACTGCAGGTGGGTTTTGTGTGAAACGCATGCCTGTAGATATACTCAGAGTTGGAAATGGTAGAAAAAAACAATAACCATCATGTGTGCACCATATCGTTTGCAGCGCTGGCGTGGGCAGAACAGCTGTGTTCATCACACTCAGCATTTTACTGGAGAGGATGCGGTACGAGGGCGTGGTGGACCTTTTCCAGACGGTCAAGACCCTACGCACTCAGCGTCCGGCCATGGTACAGACTGAGGTGAGGCACACAAACTCAACAATAACAGAGATGACGTGAGAGAAACACAATTTAAAAGTAATTTATTTTAGTATCTTTGAGTTCTCTAGTCCTGTGGATATTATAGTAAACATGGACTTACTGACTACATCAGAACAATACTGAATTAATGAATTAGCTAATAACATCTAACAACATGACTCTGTGTCTCTTCAGGACCAGTACCAGCTGTGTTACAGAGCTGCTTTGGAGTATCTGGGGAGCTTTGATCACTACGCAACGTAGCCTTTCGTGACGGCGCCCTGGAGGAAGAAAATACTCGAGAGTGCCCCGCCGTTCCGTACACAGAGCTGTCTCAGCGGTGGACTTGCACCAAGACAATTTTGACTTCTATATTGTATAGCTGTTTTGAGTGGCAGTTCTTGTTTCTGTTTGTCATTTAACCTTGACATGCACCTGAAGGCTACTGGTAGCACTAACCAATATTTTAATTTCTTATGAAAGTTCAGAAAAAAAGATTACCACTTACATGTTTTGTAATAATTGTGTTTCTCATATCACATATTCATCTCCAAACTGTAGGTGCTCTGCAGTGTCCAGAACTTGGAACACCCAAATATTTGTATTATGTATTTATTTAGCAGAGAGGACATGTTTTTTAACAGTCCTAGGTACTAATTCCAGAGAACCACTGTTCTTTGAGCTGCTCGGTTTTACATTGTTTTTTTTTCTTTTTGTATAAAAAGAGGAAGTAGCTCTGAATAAGTTGAATTTAAAAAGCATTTTTTTAAAAGCAGAGCAAGAATATTTTACAGAATTGCAGTATTTGTACTCAAGTAGAAGCTGACAGAAGCCCAACTAATATCGTCCCCTCTCAAACAAGGAAATCTACAGACATCCATATTCTGTAGACTCGTCTCTGATGGGCTGTTTTAATGATATAAGTTATGAAAATGTTCTGTATTACCCAGAGGAGGACATTTGAGGAATTTCTATTTGTTTAATAAGGGAATTGGAATGTTAAAGCTAAATTAATTAAAAACAAATGTCCATAAAGTAAGCGAGGTTTGTATGTATTTTTTTTTTTTTGCCTGATTGCTTTGTATATAAAAATATGTGTAATGAGCTAAGATTTTACATCATTTGTCTTTTTCATTTTGAATTCATTTGTCAACACTTCCACACTGGACCTTGTATCCCCCACCCTGAAAGGAACCCAGACGGGCGATCAAGCAACCAGAAAATATAGATATTCTGTATATACTTATTTATCTTGTATCCTCAAATGACATGGCCTTATTTGCACTAGCTCAGCAAGACCAAGTATTTATCAAATATTAAATGTTAATTGCTGTGTTAGATTCAAATTCACGTTCATTGTCTTAAGAATGTTAACACGGGTTCTGTGTCATTTTAAACAGTACAGCGTAAAAACGTAGTGTGGAATGTACGAGATCGGAGTTCGTGACGAGTGCTGGAAAGAATCGTGGACGTGCAGACCGAGTCGGCCATTTTCTATCCTGCACGGAACTGGTCAGCGCAAGAACCAAAGCAACACTTTTCATTCATTTTTATCGTAAATTCCCATTTCACGTATCTCACTTACTGCACCGAAAACAAGCAGAAGTGACACTGAAAAGTCCAAATGGAACTTCTGACGCGCCAGACGGGACTGCGTTGCTCGGTTTTCCTGGCGCTGGGGCCCTGCTGTAAAACGAAAGTTATAAACCAGCCAAACAGAGACATATATATATATATATAAAAAACCCGACACCTCGGCAACAGTACAGCACGGACCGGACCGGACCCAGTTCTTCCTCCTGCGCACGCCACGTGATCGGCTCCGCCATAGTAAACAAATCGGAGGCGCGCATGCGCGCGGCGACCTGTAATGGTGGACGGCGTCTCTGCTGGGACGGAGCCACTCGGTCTTACGCGCAGCAGCAGTACGTCTCCGGCGCTGGCAGGTCGCAGCAGGTGAGTCAAAACACGACGACAACCTGCCGAGTAACAAGGAACGTTTGTCACGTTCATTGCAATAAAGCCACTGTTTACAGTGGCTTACGGGGGAAGTGTTTTGGCTACGCTGCTAGGCTAAGTAGCTGTGTTGCCAGATAGCTAGTTAACTAGACAGTTTCACCGTTTTGTACACAATTTTATACAATTTGCCTGAAATTGTACGTCCACAACGACACAGTTTGCCCGTGTTTGCCGACACGTTTGTTTGGCAAAGCCTGCCTCGGTACATTTGAGACTTTCTGTCGCGACGAAGGCCTGTGGCGGGCGCTGTAGCTACGCAGGCGAGTTAAAGTGACGCGCTGCTGCCCGATCCTTTACGAAACTCGCACAGCGTGGGAATTCGTCCACGGAGGGGCGGAGCGCGTTGCGATTCTGCCGTTAGCGCGCAAATCACCGCCGTCACAGCAGTCAACTTGCAGTTTAGTGGGACGTTCCCGAATCTCGCGTCTGTCGCTTTTTGTCACTCTAGCACTTGATAGCGAGTACTATGGCAAGCGCGTTCAACATTTAATCGCTAGAACGGCTCTCTCTCTCTCTCTCATATATATATATATATATATACATACACACACACACACACACACACACACACACACACAGATACACACAGATACATACATACATAATAGGGGAAGTGGTGGCCTAGCGGTTAAGGAATCAGCCCCGTAATCAGTAGGTTGCCGGTTCGAATCCCGATCCGCCGAGGTGCCACTGAGCAAAGCACTGTCCCCACACACTGCTCCCCGGGGCGCCTGTCATGGCTGCCCACTGCCCAAGGGTGACGGTTAAATGCAGAGGACAAATTTCACTGTGTGCACCGTGTGCTGTGCTGCTGTGTATCACATGTGACAATCACTTCACTTCACTCAAATAATCGTAGCAGATATACGTAATTTAATTCTTCCTAGTGAAAATGAACACTTCCTATCCACAATTTCCCTTTCAGACATCCACTTCATTATTCTTCCCAGGAGAAATTACGTCAGGTCTCCCATTCATGTCTATAGGGCTGTCTATTTCACATTTCCAGAATTACAGAAATTAATTACAGATAGAAGTGTGGTTTCTTTTTATGTTAAAACTGCTTGCCATAGACTTCACAGTTTACATATGTGCATTCACATTTCGCTTGCTTATGGTTGTCATAATCATGTGCACGTTTTTATTTACAGTCACGACTGTAACCCAGACACACATATAATTTTTCGGGAATACTTAAATTCGTCGGTCATCTGCTTTAAACCTCTATTATTGATTCAGTATTATTGTTCAGTATTTGCTTTGTATTATTATTATTCACTGTGTTCTTGCCATAGTTTGATTTCGTTATATGTCTTTTATTTCATGATCTGTACTACATGCACATTATAGGGCTTAATATGCACTACTGTTTTGATATTGTTTCGACATTACCATCTGTTCCTGCTTCTTTTACAGGGCCATTCATTTAGGATGGCGACCGACTCAGGACTTTTAAATCCCAAGGGAATTATGACCTTTTATCCCACCTGGGATGAGTTCAAAAACTTCAGCCGCTATATTGCTTATATCGAATCACAAGGTGCCCACAGAGCGGGATTGGCCAAAGTATGTATTTTTGTACTCCATGTTGCATCCATTTCTATCAGTGGTGCTCTGTGCTGTTCTGTTGTGGTCATATCACACAAGTAAATTAAATATTTTTTAACTCTCCAGATTGTGCCTCCGAAAGACTGGAAGCCCAGACGATCCTATGATGACATTGATGATCTGGTCATCCCTGCTCCAATTCAGCAGGTGGTGACAGGCCAGTCTGGACTTTTCACCCAGTATAACATCCAGAAAAAGGCCATGACTGTCAGAGAGTTTCGCAAAACGGCCAACAGTGACCGGTAAGTTCATGCTTCAGGTAGAAATTGACCTGTTCTTGCAGGACTCTCTGTCTGAATGTTGATTATTCCAACCCATTTTATAATAAGGCCATTTTCTTCATGAATATACCTTGCAGGTTTTGCAGCCCTCACTATGATGATTTTGAAGAGCTGGAGAGGAAGTACTGGAAGAATGTAACGTTCAATCCACCCATATATGGAGCAGATGTGAACGGCTCACTCTACGATCCTGTAAGTTGGAAACCATTCATATTTATCTATTCATATATTTTAAATTAAACTGATTTCTTGTTAAAAGGATGTCATGGAGTGGAATGTAGGCCACCTAAACACCATTCTGGACACTGTGGAGCATGACAGTGGCATCACTATTGAGGGGGTGAATACGCCGTACCTGTACTTTGGAATGTGGAAGACAACGTTTGCCTGGCACACGGAGGACATGGATCTCTATAGCATCAATTACCTGCACTTTGGGGAGCCCAAATCCTGGTAATTCCTGAAAACAGTTTTCATGGGAGATAAACGGAGATGTTATAAATGAGAGAGAATGTAAACGGCAGTAAGGCTGACATTCTCGTTAGATTGAATATGGTCGTAATAACTGTAAAGCATGTTACGTCCTGGAATGTAAGTAGTGAACAACGTTTGCATATGTATATAAAATTCATATTACTGAGTCGTCATGCATTTTGCATACATTTAGATTCCTCTACCAATGAGCATTTCAACATGGTATTTTTTTTTCTCACAAAAGGTACTGCATTCCACCTGAACATGGGAAACGTTTGGAGCGTCTAGCCAAAGGTCAGAGGGAGTTTAATCCATTTCACTTGTCTTGCGCATTGATTAAAGGAAAATCTATTTGTTCACATTGTTATTCTCTTCACTTAGGCTTTTTTCCTGGAAGTTCGCAGAACTGTGAGGCATTTTTGAGACATAAGATGACCCTCATATCTCCATCCATTCTGAGGAAATATGGCATTCCCTTTGATAAGGTATCCTTTAGCAGCTTGCTCCCCTATTTACATGCATACATTTTATGGACCACTCACATTTTCCTCTTTAGTTATAATCACGAAGCAGACTTATGGTGGTGTCATTTGTTTAGATAACTCAAGAAGCTGGAGAGTTCATGATAACGTTTCCATACGGCTACCATGCTGGCTTCAATCATGGATTCAACTGTGCTGAATCCACCAACTTTGCCACCCAGCGATGGATTGAATATGGCAAACAAGCCATACTGGTACACTTTAACTTTTTATTATTGTGGGTAGTCATTGGGGTTTTGGTCAACAATAATACTCCAAAGTTCAATGTAATCTTAAAATCGGAGCATCACCACACGTCAAAGTAACTCACTCATGAAAGTGGGGACCCAAAGTCGGTCTCTGTGTTACAGACTGCCGGGGCTGCTGTGACCAAAGCTTCTCTCTCTCTCTTTTTTTTTTAATTTTATTTGAAATTCACCAGTGCTCATGCAGAAAGGACATGGTGAAGATCTCCATGGATGTATTCGTACGCAAGTTCCAGCCTGAGCGGTACAAGCTCTGGCTAGAAGGAAAAGACACCGTGCCCATTGACCACTCTAAACCCACCCCAGAGGCTGCAGAGTTTCTTGGCAGTGAGGGCACCAGGGCTGCGAGCCAGGATCTCCACACAGAGGACCAAACCACGACCTCCCCAAAAAAGAGGTCTCTAACAAAGCCGCATTACTTTATTCTTCTCAGTATATAACATGATTTTCATAAAGTAGCATAATCACTGTTTCTTCATGTTATTGTTGTTTCATTAGTGTGTCAAAGCAACGGATCGGGACAAAGCGGCACCGTGTGTGCCTGGAGGTGCCTGAGGAAGTTCTGCTCAAGAATCAAACACCTCAGGAAGAGGATGAATGCAGGAAGAAGACCCATCTGAAGCTACCAGCCGAGCAGCGCAAAGCATACAGCACAGGTAGCAGGACTGAAATGTGTATGAATTTAATACGATAAACCGCTCATTACTGACACCTTTTGATTCAATTGGGTTGTAGACCCTTTTTTTTTTTTTTTTTTTTGTGGTGTCTGTCTAGTTTTGTCTCGGCCTTCTCTTGGTCTCGATGGGATCGTGAAAAAAGAGAAAACTGCGCATCCTCACAGAACCGTATCGTTATTTATTACGCACCTCAATTCAAGCAGGTTTTTTTTTTTTTTTTTTGTTTTTTTTTTGCACGTGTGCGCCTGCTGCTTTCCACAGAGAGAGCAGCATCTGCCTTTTATCTTTCAGTATGAACCGAAAACAGTCCGGCTGATTAGAATCCGTGTCTATGTGCAAGAGCGGCAATAATTTCATTGTAAGATGCGCTGAGTCCTCTCCATCATGAGGTGTGTATTAAAATTTTTAGAGATTTAAATGAATCTAGACTAAATTATTTTAACTTTTTTAAAGCCGTACACTACCCTTTAAGTCACTAACTGTAGATCAGTGATAAGCTCGGTCTTACTAATGTTAATAGGACTAATTCGCTAGAAGAAAATGTATTTAAGAGTGTCAGTGAACGTTTGAGAGCCAAATGTCCTCAAAGCAAGGGATCATTATATGAGCATTACCATATTCAAATCTTCCCGAGACCTCTGTCTCTGGTATAAGAGTCTTAATATGAACATCTTTCTGGTACATCCCATCTCTTTCCCTCGACAAGGTCTGATAAAATGGTTATAGGAGAGTATTGCTGAGACTATTATTTTCCATCATGACCAAAGTGGGAGATTTATGAGAGGCATATGGACAATATAATTAAGAAGATAACTTGAATTGAATTTTAACAAGTACTTTACAGCAATGCATTTTTTCTCTACAGTTGATCTGAGTTATGTGATTTAGATTCTGGCCCTAATCTGTTTTCTTGGTCTCAACCATCCTTGGTCTCGGCCTTGACAGTGTCTTGGTCTTGATACCCTCTGGTCTTGGTTTAGGCGGTCTTGACTACAACACTGATTTAACACATTTAAGATTTCTTATTGGCAGCGGTTGTTTTTCAAAAATGTTAGTCCATTTGTGCTTTATTTTTTTCTTTTTTTTTCTATCATTACAATTACAAATACGTAACATATGTCTTGTCTCTGCCTTTAGGTACATGTGATTCGAAAGGGTCTGTGCGTTCAGCAGACCTGTTTCACCAGCACACAACAAAAGAACTGTCAGGTCAAGCCGCCTGTCCCTCGCACTGCCTGTCAGTCGTTCCACGTCCCGTCTCCAAGCCTGGTGTGGCCAGCCTTCTCTTCCACCGCACCCTGAGCCCCACTGAAGCGCTCCAGGTGCACAGCTATGCTGCCCGGGCAGCTCCTCTTAAAACCCAGGAGACCAGACAGAACAATGGCCATACGCTCTGTGACGAGTCAGAAGTGGATCCAGACATTAGATCAGTCATGAAACTAAATATCAAGGCAGAGACCATCACCAGACAGGAGGAACAGGAGTCCAGTACAGAAAGTTCAGACTCCGATGAAGAAATAGATCCAGTAAAGGTCAGTAACCACAGGAAGTCATGTTGCCCTTTTTCCAGTAAAAAAAAAAAAAAAATAACCCACTGGTTTCACATGATGGAAAAAAAAGTGCTAATTTTTACTTAAAATCACTGAGCAACTGCAATGCTTCACAACCAGGATGGTTTGTGGAGCTACTTTTTTAGGGGAGGGGTGGGAAATTCTCTGGCCAGACTATCCATGAGAAACGGGAAGTAACCTTTGATGACATAAGGGTACAAATTTCAAAGCACTCTTTACACCTATTACCATTTCTGGCTACTGCAGGACCGTTGACAGGATAGGGGAACTCATATTAATGTTAAATAGTCTCACAAAGTGAAATTTTCATAATAGCGGATATATTTTTTAACAAAAGAGAATATATTAGGGTTAAATTAGGATTAAATTAGATTTTTAACATGGGGCTTGCATCAGATGCTAATAACCCTAATTTTACACTGACAACATTCACAACCAAGCCAAATATGCACATGTTCAGCATTTTAATTCTGAATTGCTGAACAAGTCAATAAAACATTCACCCAACTGTGTCTTGAAACAGTTTTCCCATAATTTTTCATTTACGTTTAAGATATTTACCAGACGCCCTTATCCAAAGCGACATAGTCAGTTACGGGGACAGTCCCCATGGAGACACTCAGATATAAGTGTCTTGCTCAGGGACCCAATGGTAGTAAGTGGGGTTTGAACTTGTGGCTTTGGTATCTTCTGGTTTGTGGGCGAGTGTCCTCCCCTATTGGCTACTACCTAGTTGTAACCCGATGGTTACTACTTTATGCTTGATCAGGTTTATTAAAAATGCTGGAAGCTGTAAATTCTGCCCTGTCTTGGTGTTGCCCTGAGCGAAATAAACCAAATGTCCCTGTGCTGTGTTCATAGTCAGAGGACAGAATGGAGAGGACGAAAGTGACGAGCAAGCGGCATCTGCTCAACAGTCTTCCCCTCCAGCACCCAATGAGCACAGACAGTGCAAGTGACAATGGTGTGTCCGCATCTCAGCAAACGTTCACTGGATGTTGTGCTGCCAAAACACGTGTGTATAACGTTGTGTCGAGTAAGTCATTTTAATGCAAAAAAGATTGGTTTATTATATACACCCCTGTAAGTTTTGGCAAATACAGTATTGTAGCATTGTACTCTGAATAAAACTCAGCCATGCTCGTCAGTGTTCATGCCAGATCTTAGTATGATTCCTTCATCTTCAGAGCCTCAGGTGCTGAAAACCCAAACCCTGCAGCAGCAGCAGGAGGAGGAGGAGGAGGAGGAGGAGGAAGAAGAGATTGGACATCAGGGTGACGACTGGGAACAGCACTTTTCCCATCTGTGGCAGGACCTGCCTCATGACTTCAGTGCCGAGAGAGTCTATAACATGCGAATGAGCCAGAAGCCCCCCTACTGCGCCATCTGCATGCTCTTCCGCACTTACGGCCAGGTACCACAAACCAGACAGAAATGTGTGATTGCGATAAGTCATAAATGAAGATTTTATTGGATTTTGGATAAATGTGGTGCAGGGAACACTGCTCTCATATTCATTTTAATTTCTCGTTGCGCAGAGTGAGCTTCTTGACGACGGCGGCGGCAGCACCAGTAGTAGTGTAGCAGTGCAGAACAGACCGAGGAGTCGCCCACTGATCCCAGAGATGTGCTTCAACTCAGACGGCAGCTCTGAGGAACATCTCTCCACCCCGCACCTACAGGCGGATGGCACCAGTTCACTGGTTACCTGCTCGCTGTGCTGCGTTAGGGTACACACCAGTGAGTGCGCCCTTTTACTACAGCATTTTCTTGTCGGCTCTTTTATAGACCTCTCAAGTATATTACACACATTTAGACATTTATTATAGTAAAAATGCAGAGGAGAGGAGAAATGTGTATCATGGAGAAATGTGTATCATGTGATTCTGTTTTCTTGAACAGGTTGCTATGGCGTATCACAGGGGACTCCACTGAACGAGTGGAAATGTGCTCGCTGTGAGGCCAAAGCTCTAAAGCAGGTCAGTTTTGGATTTTGAATGGTCTCTTTGTGATATGTATTTGGAGCTTAAAGGTCCCTTTATTATGATTTTCTTTGTTTTTATTTCTGGCTTAGTGGTTCCCTAATACTGTATATGAAGCCATGGTGCAGAATTACATCCACTTTTAGCCAGTCCCACAATGAGATTTCTCCAGGACGGGCCATTTCGGTGCCTGTAGCTTTAAATGGTAATGAGGAGGAGAGCGGCTAGTGTTTTTCCAGAAAAAAATGAAATTAACCCCCTTGTGTGACAACTGTAAAAATACATTTGTGCTCATTTTTTACATCCAATCACCTAGCAACTGCAATGCTTTGCTCGTTTTCAAGCCATAATGGTTGGTGGAGCTACTTTTTTAGGGGAGGGGTTGTCATGTTCCTAAGTTTAGGGGTCTAAGAAGAGAGAGGAGGACGTCCACTGTTACACACCCAACCAAACAAAGCATACAAACAGTGCTTTTATTTACAGTGAGCTAAGATGTACAATAAAACAGTGGACCTAACACAGATAACCAACATCAGAATAGCATAAAGAAAGGGGTGGTCCAGAGGGGATAACTAAAAAATGCACAAACGTTAATGAAAAGGGCACATAAACACACACAAAGCTAAAAAAGCTAACAACAAGGGGTTTATCACACAAAGCAAGAACACACACGAATGAGATCCCCAATGGAGCTCCTTGCAGATCTCTGTGGTCCCTGGGGACCTCCGGAACACCATCTGAAGTCACTTTATATAGATGGAGGTGACCAATAGGTGGAGCTGGTAGGCTTCAACTCCTCTCATGAAGTCAAACTAAAAGAGACAGGACACAAAAACACAGCCAGCCATGTGGGAGCAAACGTCCAGGGACGTAACAGGGGTGGGAAATTCTCTGGGCTTAAAAAGCATGAGAAACGGGAGGTAACCTTTCACCTTATGACGACATAAGTGGACAAATTTCAAATCAGACAGTCTGAGCTGCTGCTCTCTGAACGGCGGAGCAGAATGGCCAAAGCTCTCTTTACACTTATCACCATTTCTAGCTACTGCTGGACATTAGACAGGCTAGGGGAACTTGTATTAATGTTAAATAATCTCACATTTTCATTTTCATAATAGGGGACCTTTAAGTCAGACAACAGGTGAATTGCTACATATTTTACCCAAAAAATATTTTGATAATTATTTTTAAGAACTGTCCTTTCTTCTATGCAGTAGCTTGATTGATGGTGATTTGGGAGGGTCTCCATGGAATAAGATGTATTTTTATAATAGCCTGCTTATTTTCTGTTAACTGTTCCTAAGATTTGAACAAATCATAAATTTTTTTCTTAGTGAAGTTGCATTAGTTGATGTCCTTTTTTCTTCATACGAGCAGTTTGTTTTTCTGCTTTTCATGATGGTCATTGAGGCCTTTTTAGCAGCTTCCCATGTATAATTCTGCTCTCTAGATGGCAGTGTTCTTTGCATAATATTTGGTTCTTGTAGGACTGCTGTCTATGCGTTTTACGGGGAGGAGCTCTCCAGCGAACCACCAACAACAAGTAAGAAACAGACATTTTATGGGAATTGTATCTGTTCAAATATGTAATATTAGGAATCATTACATCTTAAATGCTTTAGCCACAACATTAAAACAAGTGAATAATGTTAGCATTGGTTGCAATGGGGGAACGTATTAGACGATTAAAAGTCACTTTTTGATCTTAAAATTATGGGTAAAAACGGGGTCAGAGGTTACAATAGGAACATCAGAACCTATTTTAATCATGCTTACTTTTGTCATGAGGATAGTTGGATTATAGAAATTTGCTTTTTTGAGGAGGATTATGAAGAGCTTGACACCAGATCTCAGACTGGTTGAGCATTTGTGGGATGTGCAGGAAAAGCAAGTCGGATCCAAGCGGGATCCACCTGACCTGACGTTTGTTTTTCTAGGTGGGTGCATGTGCTGTGTGTGGTGGCCATTTTGGAAGCCCGTTTTGTGAATGTGGCTGAGCGCAGTCCCGTGGACCTCAGTGACATACCTTCTCAGAGATATAAGTTGGTGAGCTGACCCGACATGGATGTCAGAACTTATCTTATATCTTATAACTAACTAACTTATTCTTTTCTCCTCTGTGCAGAAATGCTTCCACTGCAGAAAGCGGATGCCGAAGATCACTGGCTGCTGTGTGCAGTGCTCACATGGCCGCTGTTCCACCGCCTACCACCCTACCTGTGCTCAGGCTGCTGGTGTGCTCATGCACCCCGATGACTGGCCTTTTGTGGTGCATGTCACTTGCCATCGTCATAAAGGTGCCATAAACCAAGAGGTATGAGGGCATAAACTCCATAGGATGCTTCATCAGACAGATGTTTTGAGTTCATAAAGTACTTGCATTTGGAAGATGATTTCAGAATTTCATGGATTTTATGTGTTCTATATTCTGGAAATATCCGAAAACACAATGTTTCTGTTAAGAAAAAAACCCTACATAGCATCCTTGGACAGATAGTCCACAGAGATTGGAAGCTTCTTTGTCGCCTCAGGTCCTGAACATCTTGCAGTAACTGAAGCATGCAAAATGTTTTCTAAATTGGATCTACGAGTGGTAATGAGGGCATTGGCCTGTGAGCTAAAGCTTAACCTGGCTGAAAAAAAGAGTGAAAAATCACCTGAAGCAGGCTGTTCATACAAGACTGCATCCTCCACCCAAATACGTCCTGCCGTGTGCAGATCTTGTCAGCAGATATAGGACATTTAGCGTCATTCGTTTTTATGGCCATTGCGTTGATTTGTCTTGCATGTACACATTTCCTGTCAGGTGCTTATGAATGTTATTTGTGCATTCTCAACGTAGTAGTGATGAATCTGTAATGAGGATCTACTCAGTATTCGTACTTTACCAATGCCATCTAACAGTCATTTTGTTGCAGTAATGCAGTGCATTGAGAATATTCGTAAGTTTACAGCTAAAATACCTATTGATTTGTAGCAGGTCTATTCTCTCCCTTACATGCAATTCACTGGAAAAAGATTGCAGTCGCAATTAAGCATTTTGTCAGCATTCCCCCCCCACTTCCTTTCACATATGCAGCGCAACAAAGCCGCCATGCGTGATCTACAGCAGGGTCAGCACGTTATCTGCAAGCACAAGAACAGCCGCTACTATCAGGCTGAAGTGGCAGAGTTGACCAAGGCCACTTTCTACGAGGTGATTTTTGACGACGGCTCCTTCAGCGACAACCTCTTCCCTCAAGACATAGAGGTATATATAAATACATTTATATATAAATATATTTTTTATCACGTCTTCTAAGGCAGCAGGGGCTGACTCAGGTCTTTTTGGGCCTCAGTGACCTCTATTCAGCTCACCAAGGGCTTGATAATTAGCTGATGAACTGAATCGAGTTTGCTGCTCTCTGCAAAACGCCAGTGAAACCTGTTTTAAACCACCATGTATTTTTATTTTATCTGCATTAGCCACGCAGTGGGTCACAACCTGCAGTCGCTGTAGCAGCATTTTTGTTCGCTGCTTTGTGCTTTTCAGAACAGGGACTGTGTGCAGTTGGGCCCACCCCAGGCGGGCGAGGCTGTGCAAGTGCGGTGGACAGATGGCCTTCTGTACGGTGCCAAATTTGTGGCAGCGCATGTGATTCCAATGTACCTGGTGAGTGGTTATCGTTTTGCTAACAGTGTTATGCAATATCAGTCGGCAATGCAACATTATTTGAAGCAGCAGGGTTTTTTTGGCACAGGTGGAGTTCGAGGACGGCTCTCAGCTCAGTGCTAAGAGAGAAGATGTCTACAGCCTGGATGAAGATCTGCCAAAGCGAGTCAAATCCCGACTGGTAAGAAGAGTTTTGGGCTCCGTTGCCATGCTCATAATAAAGCTTTTCAATGCTGTTTATGTGGCGTGCACTCTGCATTTCCAGTCGGTAGCTTCAGACATGCGCTTCAAAGGCGTCTTTGTCGAAGAGGACGTCAGTCAGGACACCAAGAGGCAGCGAGTCATCAACTCGCGCTACAGGGAGGACTACATTGAGCCTGACCTCTACAGAGCCATCATGGAGTAGAGGCCACTCACCATGGACGCCCTTAGAGACCTTACTGGAACTACAGGAGCCTGTTCATCTCAAAAGGGATTTGTGCACACACGTACACCGGAGGAGAACTGAGGCATTCATGTAAACACACATGCAGCACCGTGGGCTGATGAGTTTTGGTGTGTGTGTTTCTCTCATTAGTGAAATAAAGTCAAACAATGGACTTTCTAACAGGCCTTGTTGGTGCACTGAATGCCTGCTGCACTGGTTCTCATCAGTTCCATGTGTCAACACCACTTGGTACTTAGGAGGGGCTGGATGATAGATTCTAAATGTTTGCAACTGATATCAATTTTTAAATTTCATTATTCAAAAATAAAATATTTTCAATCCGTTTTTTCTATTGGGAAGGATGTGTGATCTACTGTAGTGATATTGGGCTTCGTGGCTTTTATGCTCCAGGAACAGTTCAGTAGCAATTTCAGTTGTCCCACCCTCTGTTTTTTTTATTTTTAGCTTGAGAAAAATGTTATATATTGATATATATATATATTGATAAATGCTTCCTGAAGGTATGAAGCCAGGTGCATTTACATATTTATTTTGAACATATTTAAAAAACAATTTCCATCTAATATGGAGGTGAACAGGCAGCAGAAGCGAAATGCACTTATTTACGACAGCAATTTTTCCCCCTGTCTATTATTTTTGTACCGTTTCATTCAGGTATACACCAGGAAGCTCGCCTTGTTGCTGGTGCTAGTTGTCGTATTTCTCAGTGCCCCCAATTGAATTATTACATCTTAATGAGTTTACTTTTGTTTTTCTTTGCTCATTGCTCCTTAAAGCTGTTGGGTTTTTGTCTTTGTCTTTCTTGTTGTTTTACTTCAAGCCGGGGATTTAATTTCTTCCCCTCCATCCTTGGCTGTTCCTTTCCTGCTCAGCAGTTCATTCAAGTTGTATGTCCTCTAGTCCCTAGCAAGCGTCTACACCACGTTCTTGTACATACCTGTTCATGAGCATCAATAAAGAACTCAGGCTGACGCACAAGTCTCTTTAATTCACGCATGTTCCACGCCATTGCGCATTTTTGTGTGTTTTTTCACTTGACTTAGTGCATGTGACAGTACCGTCGCTTTCTGGCCAGGACTGCCACACATTGCATGCCAGATGTTGCAAATATGCATGAAACCGATTAACGCCTCTTAAGAGATGTGTCGACATGCTACATTGATTTCTGTGTTCATAGATTCCAGAAAATGTGTCCTTTAACATTGCAACTTCCCACTTTTTACCCCAGCTAGCATGGTTGTCAATAAGGCTGTGATCCTGAGCGAGCTGCTGAACCACTTAACAGGAATGTTAAGAAGCTGGCGGTCAATGTTTGGTCACTTCTATCCATTGTTCACACTTTAAGTTTTTTTCTAACTTGAGTTGGAAAAACAACACAGTGAGTCTGTTCTCTTGCTGACTCTACTGTACGCATCTTTCGTGCAGGGAGCACATGAGCGGCAATACTTGCAATACCATAGCTGCCTAACCCGAAATGATCCTGACTGATTTGGCAAAACCCTTTTGCATTTGCAAAGCCTTGTCAGAGCCCAGTCAAAACTTTGGACACACCTACACCTAATGGTTAGGATGGAGCCATTTTGAAAAAGCCAATGCATGAAACATTTAGTATTTTAATGTATCAGGAGAAAGTGAAGTATGTTTGACGAATCGTATTTTTTCTCATTGCTTCTTGGTTCACTATTATCCTCAAAAGCCGCTTGATGAGATGCTCATTAACACGAGTGGATGATTAAAAAAAAAGTGTTCGACATAAACCTTCAGGGCTGTTGGAAACCGTCCCCCTGTTGGACACGAGTGGGAAATGCTGACATCACAGCAAAAGCTCTTGACAGAGCTTTGGAGAGACGCAAATGTTGAACTTATTACATAAGGTTATGTGTTATTGCATAGTCCTGCATCTTCAGACCCATAAATGACCTTTGACTGGTAGTGTACATTATAAATGGCCTCTGCATGTTATACGCTGAATTACGGCAAAAAAATGCTTCTATTCTTCTATTTTGAGAGAGAAAGCCTGAAACAACGCGTCCTGTACACTGGTACAGGTCACAAAGCTAAAGGGCTTGAGTGGATTAGCGAGAGACGCCTCAGATGGACCATATGGCAGGAATTGGGCGACCTCAGGACACGCAGACTCACACCAGCCACCGCTGCATGTTACATAGCATTTGAGTTCTGCTGCATGATGTGGTTTCTTTTTTCCGGTGGAAACGATTTATCTACTCACTGCCAGGGTGGATGCCGCTGATCCACACTGGCAGCACCGGATCACCAGATCTTAGATCTGTTTCGATCTACGCACTCAGGTGTATCCACACACACACACACACACACACACACTGTAACAATCACTTAAGGGATTTAGAATATAAAAAAATTCACCAAACTTTCTAGGTAAAACAATCATAAACATTTGAATGTCACTGGAATATATAGTTCAGCTCACTTACGCTGCTTGTGTGTGAGAAAGAAATGTGTCCGAGTTTCTCATACACACACTCACACACCACTTTCTTCCTGCTGTAATGACTCTGCGATAAGGGCACTTTTGTATGATGCTTTCATCACACTCGAAGCTCGGCTGCTATCAACAGGAAGCTGAACTGACTCGGTTAGTAACAAGTACCACAACACACACACACACACACACAGAGAGAGAGACAGAGGGGTTTTATGGCGTGCTTCTCACTCGCCACGACTTTTCGTGCCAGATTCTTCAGGCGTGAGATTGAGGGCTACTGCTCCCCACCCCCTCCAGTTCCTTCTCTTCACCTCATCCTTTCTGCACAGACTTTGCCATTTTGCTGCCAGTAAGACTTCGCTCTCTGTCTCTTGTAAGCACACGTCGCTGTGGATTAATGGAGTTGTCCTATTACTGAAACAAAGCGGAAGATTTAAAATGACCAGGGTTTGCATTGACAAGGGCAAATTGAAAAGGAGAGGACAGCTCGCTGTCCTTTTCTGACATCTTCAGCCCTCAGAGCATTTGTGTGGCGGCCGTCTAAACCACCTTGTAGTATTGTTGGGTTTAATTTCTCAGGAGTTATTATTCATTTTTAGGAATAAAGTCCCAGGTTCAAACCCCACTTACCACCATTGTGTCCCTTAACAAAAAACTGGACACTGAGTGTCTCCAGGGGGACTGTCCCTGTCACTACAGATAAGGACATCTGCAGGGGTGTGTCTGATAAACGTCAGAAATGTTAATGAACTCTGCGCAACTTTCTAAACATTTTATGTGAAGTTTTTATGTTTCCAGCTGCATTCGCACTGTTCTCTGCTGTATGTTTAAATGTGGCCTCTTGGCTGCCCATGCTAAGATTATGTGGATTAAAGAAGATTTTATTCAGTATGATGTAGTACTGCTGTCCCGAAGTGCTTTTTAGACTCTGTTCACCACATAGTTGCCTTTTCATTTTCAGAAGTCTTTTGTTGTTTATCCACTTGTCACATCAGCCATCTCTCCACCACTGGATCCATTTGTGAGGGAAACAACTTCATCATTTAGAAAGGACCCAGTCAGTAGTAAACGTTCTTTAAACCATAACACGTGGTGTTTTATAAACTGTATAGTACTGTAATCTGCACCGTAGGAAAAGGAAACTGGGTTAAATGATACTGCCGCCATTTGAACCCCTCTACCATGATCATGTAATGCAATAATCTCACCCACCTTGTATGGCTATAGAGTGTGTAAACCATGCATGGAATGTCAGAAAGACAATTGTCACATTTTGGCCAATATTGTTTATTTCTGCAAGTCATACATAGACTGTAAAAAATGTCTTTTTTTTTTTTGTTTAATCTCTAAAAGATGATGATGTTCCTTTGATAATGGAGAAAAGGTACGGTCAGAACAAGACAGAACAGAACAGTGATGTCCTCTGTATACAGTCCTAATTGGTATATACGTTCAAAAAACGAAACATGAACAAACATTCCAAAAATACAAAAATAAACCGACACTTATGGTAGGAAGTCTCAGTGCTAACTGCTACAGTAGAGTCCATTATGGATCATTTGCATAATTCACGTAGGACACAATAATATATGAGAGCCCACTTGCACACGCAGTAGTACGCAGGCAGCCACGCTCGCCCAGAGCTACACGCACCCAGCAGTAAAGCATAAAAACGGTAAAACGGACCCCTCTACAGGACCACAAACTGCAGACCTATTACAAAGTAGCCTAGAGAATACAATTCTTCCTTCCTTCCTTCGCTCCATGAAATCACTCAAAGGCACCCACTCATCTACTCAAGAACACGTGCAGGTTTCAATATGCTATGTCCACAGATGTTCACTTAGACTATTTTTATTATTCCATTGTTCTTGCTCCACATTTCTCTATTTGTTTTGCCGCACATACCATGCCCAATGGCAAAAAGTGAGCAATACTGTGTATATAACACTTCAGAAACAAGATTTCCACAGACATGAAACAAAGCCATAGAAAAATAGTTTTCTCAACATTCGGGATGGTGCGGAGTTGGTGCCCTGGCATGTAGGATGCGTATTAGTCCTCGAATCCAACACTACACACCGTATGTTGGCAACTTAAAAAACGAAAGTTAAAAAGTGCAATATTCTACACAAAGTCACCAACCACGTACAATGAGAAAAAAGGTACACGCCTAACACTATCAGTGTATAGCTCTGCTGTGTTGTGTCAGTGTGTGTGTGTGTGTGTGTATGTGTGTCTGCTGTCAGGACGGGTGAGTTGTTCTCTGAATCGCTTGACAAACATGAGTCCCGTGCATGAAATCTTTTCATCAGCAGAGGTTTCACTTAAACCAGTGTCCATGCTCACCTTTAAAACATCTGAAAGAAATCGGTTTCGTATCAACCTGAACAAATAATACAGAAGAGAAGTGGAGAGAACACTTTATAACTATTTCTGTCTGGGTTGTCGCCTGGCCCCCTCTCCCTCGCTCTCTCTTTATGACAAGTATCCGTCGTCTTCATCGTCCCCCTCATCCTCATCATCTCCAAGTTCCTCCTCATCGTTAAGATAGTCGGCATCCTCACCGTCAGAAACGTGAACATCGCCACTGCCGAAATCACCAGACGATTCCACCACTACACCTGAAAGCGGCAACAGAAGTTCAGTTAGTCAGTGGCGACCAGTTTTATTAGATTCATGTTGGATCACGTGAGCTCATTTCTGTAATGCAACTGACTTGTTTGCTGCCAAGGGCAGAAAACGCTGCCATTATGACACATCGGTCACTTCACACGAGACGGTACGTGGACAGTTGGTGACTCAGACAGGAAATGATTCATAGATGATACGCTTGGATTAAATCGCTACAATCAATTTCAAATCACTGTCATAATCGATCAGTCCTACATCTTGGTTTGAGAGGCCGCTTCGGTGAATTGTGTCTGTTGGTCGCCCGTTACCATTCAGCAAAATTCAACTTTGACTTCGGTGTCTGTAAAAGCCCACGGGATTTCAGAGACATTCATTGGAGATGGAGACAGATGACTCGGTTCAAAAGAAAGGCTATAACATACATGTCACCGTATCAATTAACATCGCAGTGATGTATCTTCAAAGGATCTGGCACCTGAGAATTCTTCTGCCACATCCTGCAACTGTGCATATATTTTCCATCTTCTAGGTCTGCCCTCTGACCCCTGCTCCTCTCCTGAGCTTTCATGTGGACGTAGCTTCAAAGCCCCTGCGTCCCACCTCGCCTGGATGCACTTCTAGATACGCTGCTGCGCTTCAGCTGAAAGGCCGGTGTATCAGAGTCTTTTCTGTTTGTTGGGTTCTTCCCGGGAGCCGTCAGCTCACTGATGAAACCACAGGAGGTTCACCAGAGGACCACAGGTCTGAGCATGTGAGCCTTTGGCCATGGTTGTCATGCGTTTTCTATTCTCAGGTCGTGTTGGGTTGGAATGAGTCAGTCCCACTTCCCAGTAGAAGGATAGTAGGTGTGTGGCTGTTGCCAAACCCCTCAGAACTGGCTGAATATTGCCTGTTCCAAGTGGGAACTGCAACCAATCAAGGTGTTATTATGGGTTGTTGCACAGAAAGGACAGGCTGGACCCTGTCCCAATCACAAATTTAGCTTTATGGAGGAAGCCAGGACATCATTTGAGCTTCTGATCGTGATAACTCCATGCTCCACACCGCACTCCATGAAATTCCCCAGACTGATGGAAGATGAAAGCCATTTTTCAGTGCTACCGCAGAGCTCCAATCATGACACCAGGGTGATGAACAGAGCGCCACCATGAATTATTTATCACACCGTGCTGCCAGGTGGTGCTGCTGACCTGTATTGTGACCCAGAAATGGAAATCCAAGAATCAAGCTTCTACCAGCTTGGTTATGCCCCGTGGGACCTGGAAGACGTCGGAAACGGCCCGTACATGGGATCTTGTGCAGCACCCAGCCACATGCACTGGAAATTTGTAGGGAATCCACATGCACGTACCTCTTTTCCACCATTAAACATACATGTTACAAACTGTATCTATATTCCTGCTTTCTGAAAGAATCACTAACATTGTTGCTCTTTTGGTCATAACATCAAAAGATCCTTCCACATTCAGGAGACTACAAAACGTCTAAACATATTGTGTGGATTGTGAAAAGAAACAAGTCTTCATTGGAAATGTTGTAAAAAAAAAAAGTTGTGGAAAGAAACTACTTTTGATAAAAAACCTCTGGATTTGAGAACACATTTGACATGACATGCACTTACCACAGTTGGCTGCTCCGTGAGTGCGGGAGCCTGCCAGTTCATTTCCATAGCGATCCACACACCAGCACTGCCCACTGCTGCCGTGACACTGCTGACTATTATAGAAGCCGTCATCATCGCACGCCGGCACGTACTGACCTACACACACAATTCAGCATCAATCAGAAGTGCAAGCATCAAGGAAGAGGCTCACGATAATTGGGATTCATGATTCTGATGATTCTGAATTCCGATTCCTTTTGCTTAGACGATAGACCACAAGATAGAAGAGCTATCTTTTATTCATATCTAATATTAAAGGACAGTTTTCTGTATGATTTTGACTCTGGGACCACTTTGAGACCATTTTGCATGTCCAGTATTTCTTCAACAAATCTCACCAAACAAGGAACAAGTTTGACAACCATCATCCATTTGTCCTAATGCAACCGGTTTTGACCATTGAACCCTCTTTTCCTTCAATCCTTGAAGTGTTTTAATTATAATATTTAATAGTGGTCATAAACCAGTTAAGTAAGTGGTTTGGAATTACTGTTTACACAGAGCATGTCATGTTTTACACAGACATAACCTCAGCAATTCGGAATTTGGTGATCACATTAAATCCCACAAAGACAGCAATTTAGTCCTATTGCATAATTTTCACAAATTATTATTATCCAAAAATCCTTCATGTAAAGTCCCAACTCTTCACCTGAAAACACTGCTGTCACCTTCGCATCGTTAAAATCAACAATGGACAGCACGAAGAAGAGAGACAAGCCCCATTTACAGTGACCAGACCTCAATTTTTCCCCAGACACCTAAAAAAAAAAAAAAAGAGTCTGGCCGGGGTTTAAGAATTGTCCGGGTTTGTGAGCCGCTTTAACATTTGTCACATCATGGCCATCTCTCATAAAATAGTTACTAACAAGGTATGCGTTTCACGTGATACACCTGTCTGCCCATCAAGTTCGTCTCTCACTCATTTTGTGTCTTACTAGGCCTACGTAGGCCGCAAATGTTGAGAAAAATCTGTCATTTTGATTGGAAAAACCACACCAAAATATTGTGAAATCCTGGGGGGGCCTGATAAAATATCCAACGTTCTTTTTTGGAGGAACGAGACTAGCAGTGCTCCAAATTTCAAAAGCAGTTATTCAGAGGATGTCGGACAGTTCAAACACAAAAGGGTTCGAGTGAGCGAGCGAGAGAAAGCGAGTGACTTGTGCTCTTTTTCACAAGTTACATCCTGAAGGCATGGCTGTCTAACGGCGTTTCACTCAGGAGAGTTTAAAAATATCCTGCTTTTCATTTTACATCTCATCCGTACACTCACCCCCTCTCACACACATGCGTTTCAAATGCGACCTTGTGTTTGAAATCTCTCTTCAGCAGACAGCTTAAAGGAAAGATCCTTTCATGCATCAGTGTGTTTTCATCATCTAAGAGCACATAATCTCCTGCTCTGAAACACAAGCTATAAGCAGTAATAATGCAAGACAAGGGAACACAGTAGAGCGGCCAATTCATAGAAACTTTTGTTATCAATGTAAAAGAGAGCTGGTGGCACCAAACTCCGGTTCCAATTAGAGCAGTGGCCATCAATCACCCAAAATAGCTTTGATTTTGACTTCAGAGGCTATTCCTAATTGCAACAAAAGTCATGTGAAAATGAAACCCACAATGCTCTCATTAGCCATGAACTACGCAAATACAAGAAAACATGATAATTCATTTATAATTTACTGCTCTTCACTTCAAAAATATGGAGACTTAAGTAAAAAAATAATGAACTAGAAAGATTACACAATGCATTGGGCTGCATATCAGTAATAACACATTTATAAACGAGTAGTTACAATGTTACAACAGACATTAGGAATAATGAATGAAAGGCTGATTATTTTGAATATGTGTGTTTGTGTGTGTGTGTGTGTGTGTGTGTGTGTGTGAGACTCACCCAGCAGTCTCTTCCCTGCTTCTTTGTTCTTGATGTTGTTCAGCTCTGTGTGACATGGAGACTCTGAAACAAAGAGGAAGACAAACTGGAGTGAGAGATGGGGACATGTGATAAATGCCATTAACACACACAATTACATCCATAAAGCTGACAATTAAAAAGTAATAATAATGTTTAAAAAAATAAACCTTCAGCCAAGTATTGACTGTAAATTTGTACATTTCTGTATTGTGAATCCTCTTTTGATTAGACACTGATCATAGGTAATCAAATAACAATTAGCCATAATCAGTTTATTTAAATTTTAAAATACAGCATATAGTTTACATTCATACCATGAAATTAAATTAACAAATTAATAATTTAAACTTTTCTTGAATCACCAGTAGAAACAAGAGACAGGATGCATGTGACAGCATGTTTCTTGGTGCCAGTCCCAAGTGCGGGTAAATTGGGGGTTGTGTCAGGATAGGCATCTGGCGTAAAACTTTTGCCATGGCAATTGTAGCCTATGAACCAGAAGACCCAGGTTCAAACCCCACTTACTACCTTTGTGTCCCTGAACCATATCTCCAGCGGGACTGTCCCTGTAACTACTGATTGAAAGTCACACTGGATAAGGGCGTCTGGTAAATGCTATAAATGTAAATTGTGAGGACAGCCAGACCTGGCGGATCCGCTGTTGCGACCCCTAATGGGAGCAGCCGAAGGAAGGAAAGGGAGTACCCAGTATTGTGTGAGTTGGTGGAGGTGTTAAAATCCTGTGAATGTGTGTGTGGACACACCCTTCTGCCTCTGGAAGCAAAAGCACCACTCCCTCTCAGAGATGCGTTTGTCGCCGGAGGTGTCACATGACCTGAAGAACACAGTGGTGCAGCGGTCATTCTTATCCTGCGCCAGAGAGGCCAGCTCTGATTGGTCCAAGGAGAGGTCAAAGTTCGTGTCCAGTCTGGTGAACATCCAGCCAAGTGAGTCTTTACAGAGAGGAGCTGAGCTCATCCCTGGAAAAGAGAGAGGGAGACAAATCATAATTAAAAGAGGGACAAAAAACAGGCTTAAATGGGTGCTTTTGTTCCTCTGCTAATTGAGTGGGTCCTGAACACACACACACACACACACACACACTGTCTCTCCTGCACACAATTCTTTCAAAGAAAATAGCTGTGCCTCTAGACCTCTGATTCATTAAAACTTCTTCAAAAGCACTTCTTCATTCCCAGTAGCTCTGATGAATGTTATTGTATTAAATTTGAATCTACTGCATGTATGCCAGCAGGAGTGTGTGTGTGTGTGTGTGTGTGTGTGTGTTGTAGGGTGGTACTCACGGCTCCTCTCGCCGCGCTGAAACGGCACTTTCTTGTGGCTTCCGTTTTCATGGAGAACTTTAAACCAGTCTCGCAGTCTGCTCACTACCTCCGTCAACTCAGCGTTACTGCAGCCTACACACACACACACACACACACATATAGCTACACTGTGAGAATGATGATAACTTCAACACGCCTCACTCCATTTTCTGACCTGCTGGAAGGTTTTAATAGGTTTCTTTGGGATTTAGTAACAATCTGGGGCAGCGCGTAGCAGGCAATAAAAAGACAAATTAATTAAGTGACAGGCGGAGTGGCATCTGATTTGTGAAATAATTGTGTTTTCAGGGCTGTGAACCACTGTGACCGTGTTTAAATGAGAGCGTGTGTAATAAGGCTAACCGGCAGTATGTTCCTGTGTGAATGAGTGGACTGTGAAATCTGTGTGTGAAGTGTGGTGCTGTGTTCGTACCTTTCTTCTCCACTCTGCTGTGTGAGATGACGGAGGGGCAAGGGCACTGGCCCACACACTTCACAGCTATCTGCTTCTCAGAAATGCAGGCCTGATACTCCAGTTTGCACTAGACACACACACACACACACACACAGTATTATCATAAATATGTAACAACATATGCATGCACACATGAGTTCATGACCCAGCCACCCTGTCCCACTTAACCAATCATCTTAGTAAGCAGTGGGCAGCCATAGGCGCCCGGGGAGCAGAGTGTGGGGGCAGGACCTTGCTCAAGGGGATCTCAGTGGCACCTTGGCCGTTTGAACCCACAACCTTCCGATTACGGGTCCGCTTCCCATCACTGCCCCAGGTACTGCCTGCAGAGCTGTTCCCAATCACTTCCTCATTGGATTAGGATCTAATCTAACTGAGTGTGATGAAGTATTTAGAATCAGTTTACTTGCGTTAAAGTAGAGATACCCAAGGTAAAAATTACTCCAGTAAAATAAAATTCCTCCCTGTAAATCTTCACTTGAGTAAAAGTATTAGCCTTCGAAAGTTCTCGCAATGGCTGGAAATGGCGAGGAAGGAGGACACATACTCACAACGTAATGAGACAGGGGATTTATTACATTAACAAACCACGACCCAACGCCGAACAGAAACGAACAGAGCAGCTTTATACCGGCAAAAGGGGTGAAAACATAACATATTAACTTAATAACATAAAAACTCCCCTTCCGGACTGGATCCTGACAAAAGTACTTCAGCATCCCAAAAAAAAAAACAACTGCAATTTATTTTATGGCTCTTATGCCATAAAATATTATAAGACTCTTGCTTAATCAACTCATTTTAGCTAAACAGACTGTAATGTCTCCTTGCACAACACAATGTTTTAACAGAATGCCAATAATTAGTCTGATAACCATTCAAATGATCATAAGCACAGAATTTGCCTTAGGTGAAACGCCATGATCAGGTTTGAGGACAGGAATAGTTTCGATATAAAATGTGTTTGTAGCTTGGATACCTTTTCTAACTCGAATCACACTTGAACTAATCACATGGTTAATGAAGAAATAATGATACAGCTGTTTTACACACATATTTGATATTTTAGACATCCTACATTAATGGTAATGTTTTCAGCATTAGCAGTAGTTAATGTTTTTGATAAAACAATTAAAGCAGACTTAAAAATCTGAACGAGGAAGTGAACACATTTTTTAGCACGGACCTTTACAATGAGCTGTTTCTTTTTTTAGCGGTCACTATATTAAATGTTTTTTTTCCCAAAGCTACCCAGCAAGATATTTCGTTTTTGCAGCCTGTGTAGAATTATTATTAATTCTGCACAGTTACCACTTATTCGTCCAACTGTATGAATGTTATATGACGAACATTTAAATTGATATGTGTGCTTTTGTGTTACCTTGGAAGAGTATGAGTGTCCATCTGTTCCACATACTGGGGAAGGGTGGACAACTGGGCATCTCTTACACTTGCTTGAGGGAGTCTGAGCCAGACTGATGTCCTTAAAACTGGGAACACACACACACACACACACACACACACACACACACACACACACACACACACACACACACACACACAGTATAAGGGGAACAGGCAATACAATCACTCACTTGCAAGAAGTCCCAGTTTTATCACTCTGCCCATCTTCATGTGACTTTCCTCACAACAATACATGAAAGAAAACTGGTGTGTCTGTGTGATTATGTGTGTTTTTCAAGAACAGACTCTTCTCTGCCACACCAAACACTCATTTTAGTTCAATCCGGTTTATGTTTGCATGGCAACAATCACCATTAGCTACTGTTGCTCGGGAGGAGTGTCCAGAAAAATTAGGCCAACGGGCTGCCTCCTTCTCTCATTGTCCCGCTCACGTACACACACAGCAACACACAGTAACTCATTCTCAGGTCTGGATGGCTCTCTGTAATTACTGCTAAAATGGGCCACACTGGTCAACCTCTTAAACTGCACCCTGTCTATTCTATTCTAGAGTAGGGCTGTAACAAGGGTCACAATTAGGGCTGCGACGTCAAAATTGTCGACAAAAGAAGCGACAAGTAAAATACTCGCCGACGGATTTCTTGTTGAATATAGATGTATTTTCAAATTTGCAAGCAGGTACGTGCAGCAACTGGGGAGAAAATCCACAAATTTATTCTCCAAATCATGCATTTCTCTACACCTCTCCAAGCTGCCATTTAAACATGTTTACAATATCAAAATCAATTTTTTTTTTGGTTTCTTTAAATCATATGTGGAGCATCTAACACTCCATCAAATGGACAGCTGCCTTTTCCTGGACAGCTGTCTGCTGCTTTTATTTTATTTATGAGTAAATGTACATGAACTGTGATTGAAATAGCCTTCTTTTCTAACTTGTTACACTGTTTTACTGCTGCTTACTGCTTACAGAAAAAGTTTTTTTTTTATTCTATTCTCTATACATTATTTTTTTTTTTTATTGTTTGGAAAATTGACAGTTTTATTTCGAATATCAGCAGCAAACTTTATTTAAAATTAGCCACGTAATTTAAAAAACCTCATGCTAAATGTAAAAGGGGGTAGCTAAATAGAATGAATTTATAGTCCAACGAGTCAACTATTCGAGAATACGAGATGACTGTGCGATAATGATTATCGTCATGCGAAACCAAATTTCATATTTAAACATTAAACAGCTGGAGTAGTGATGGTACTGTAACGCCGTGGTAATGCATGTTCCTGGTATTTAAGAATGACTGTGTGTCAGGATTGCCTGCAGCTGGGCTCCACACCGGAATGCAATCCTGACGCCCCATAAATGCCGGAAGTTTTCGCCCGTTCGGGGTCGCTGGCATTTTCGTGAACTTCAGTTGGTAACACTGCTTATAATTTGAGTTCTGGCAATCGCCACACGCCTACGGGTTTGTTTATGTTCTTTATTTAAGTTTAAATCGTTTTCGGCCACCGCGCCAGTCTTTATTTGTATTTCTTTGTTGTTTGTTATAATAAAACCCCTTCCCAGAATGTCAAACCTCTGCGCTTCCTTCCCTCGTAAGTCCGTAGTCGTGACAGAATGCCAGCGACCCACCCAAAAGCGCGGAGGTGGAAAACAGAGGAGAAGAAACGCCGCGAAGGACGCAGCCCGGCGCGGCGAACGCGGACGGCAGGGGAGAGACGCGCCGCCCGTTCTGGTGGAGCGTTTTCTCCCCGAGAAGCCGTGGTACGCGGCGCCGCGTGATGACGTCACCCCCGGGAAACTCCGCGAAACCCGGAAGCGACAACGTCGGCGGGTGAGTGGGCGGAGCGAGGACGTTGGCGTCGGCAGCAGCGAGGAAGTGACGTGGGCAGCGAGCGCAGAAGATGCGACCCCCACGATCTTCGGCATGTCGAGCCAAGAACTCTGCGCTCTGCTGGCAAGGCTCCCCGTGGACTGGGACGACACGGACGACGAGAGCACGGGAGACGAGAGTTGGGCACCGCCCATCGCACCAGTCTGCGATCGTCGCAAGGTCCGTGGGGACCCACGTCACTTCCAGGGGGGTGAGAAGCGGCAACAACAACGACGGCGTTCCTCCAGCGAGGAGGTGGGCAGCCTCCAGCCCGAATGGCCAGAGTACTGCCCATGGGAGCTTATCGCGCCATGGGTCCAGGATGTCCGCAGGGTGGACGACCCTCGGAGTCACCGGTGGGAGGACACGGATGACGAAAGCGATGATGACGTGGATTTTCGGTGGGCGGTCGGTGCCGGGATGGCTCCGCCCAGCGTGCGCGTCCGAGATCATCGCGGCGTCCGTGATGACCCATGTGACTTCCGGGGGTACGAGGTTGACACGGACGACGACCAGGATCGTCACGAGGTCCGTGGAGACCCACGTCCCTCCCAGCAGTGTGAGGAAAGCTGGTGGAAGAGGGCGACGGGATGTCGCCAGCCAGCAACTGCGCTGCCGGGACTGCCTCGCAGGGAATCCTCCATTCCTGCTCCAGTCGCCGACCCGCCTTCCCTCTGCCCGGACGTTCCCCAGCGAAAAGGCAGCGCAGCACCAGCGTCCACACCTGCTGGAGAAGACGTCCACCCCCCTCCACACCACACACCTACCACCATCTCCAGCAACGTGCCCAGCCCCATGTGGGACAGCCCAATTGTCCCGGGACCCTTCAGTGGGGCAGCAGACACTGATAAGACCACCACCATCCTCTCGTGTCTGCTTGGGTCAGCATGGGGCTGGAGCACAGCCCTCTGGCAACAGGGAGAGACAGACAGCAGTTTTCGGGACTTCCAGCAGAGACTGAGGGCGGAGTTTGATCGGCCAGAGCCTGAGCCAGGGATCGAACTCTGCCCCTCCACCACGTCCAGCGCCAGTCAGGATCCGGGGCAAGAAGACCAAGCACTGGCGGGCGACGAGAAGGTCGCCCCTCCCGAGATCCTGGCTGTGCCCCCTGAGGAGGTCCTGGAGAGCCCAGAGAGGGAGCCAGACGACCCTCTCTTCTGTCTGTCTCTGTCTGTGTGTGTCTGTGTGACATATGTGTCCGTATGTCGCCCCCACTTCCCCTCTTTGTGTCCACCAGATGGCGACCCAGCCGCGGAGCCGAACCCCAGGGAGGAGGTTCCTGACCCGAATGTGCTGGTCCAAGGCGAGGTGGACAAGCCCCAAGGTACCCCTAAGTCCAGCCGGGGGGGGTGCTCCCCCAAAGAATTTTTTGGGGGGGTGCAGTTCGGGTTGGGGACTCCTCCTGAGGGGAGGGGAGGTGGGGAAGCGATGGAGCTGGGTCCTCCGGTAGCCAGTGAGGAGGGCGGGCCAGGCATGGGCCTGCGTCTGCCTCCAGAGGGGTGGAGCGCCATAGAGCCCCCGGGTAGGCATGAGGACCCAGCTGGGACAGGCAGGAAGAGGGCCTGCTTGTCCCAACGGACGCAGAAGGGGCTAGCCGGATGGTCTGGCAATGCCCCCCCCTTGGCACCAGGGCCGTGCAGCGAGAGGGGCTGCATAGTCCCAGAAGGCACCAGCCTGGGGTGCCTGGAACAGTCGCCGGAGGCTCTGGGACAATCTCCCTGCGCGGTGCAGGGGGTGACACAAGAAGTGTCAGAGGGGACGTGTGGAGACAGGGCCCACATGTACCCAGATGGATCGGCCCTGATTATTGTGTGCAGGTACGGGAGTCCGGGGCCGCCATGCGGGACCACGCCGGGGAGCCAGGCCGAGGGTCCGGGGCCGCCATGCGGGACCACGCCGGGGAGCCAGGCCGAGGGTCCGGGGCCGCCATGCGGGACCACGCCGGGGAGCCAGGCCGAGGTTCCGGGGCCGCCATGCGGGACCACGCCGGGGAGCCAGGCCGAGGGTCCGGGGCCCGCCAAGCGGGACCACGCCGGGGAGCCAGGCCGAGGGTCCGGGGCCGCCAAGCGGGCCCCACGCCGGGGAGCCAGGCCGAGGGTCCGGGGCCGCCAAGCGGGACCACGCCGGGGAGCCAGGCCGAGGGTCCGGGGCCGCCACGCCTGACCCCCGCCGGGGAGCCAGCTCGAGGGACCGGGGCCGCCACGCCTGACCCCGCCGGGGAGCCAGCCCGAGGGACCGGGGCCGCCACGCCTGACCCCCGCCGGGGAGCCAGCCCGAGGGACCGGGGCCGCCACGCCTGACCCCGCCGGGGAGCCAGCCCGAGGGGACCGGGGCCGCCACGCCTGACCCCGCCGGGGAGCCAGCCCGAGGGACCGGGGCCGCCACGCCTGACCCCGCCGGGGAGCCAGCCCGAGGGACCGGGGCCGCCACGCCTGACCCCGCCGGGGAGCCAGCCCGAGGGACCGGGGCCGCCACGCCTGACCACGCCGGGGAGCCAGCCCGAGGGACCGGGTCCTCCAAGGGGAGGATACAGCAGGGCAGGAGCCCTGTGGTTGCCGCCGTCCGCCCCGCCGCCTCCACTGATGGTACTGTTGGGGCTCCGAGGACGTAGCCCTTGGAGGGGGGGCTCTGTCAGGATTGCCTGCAGCTGGGCTCCACACCGGAACCCAATCCTGACGCCCCATAAATGCCGGAAGTTTCCGCCCGTTCGGGGTCGCTGGCATTTTCGTGAACTCAGACATGAACTTGACCTGGTTTTGTGTCATATGTGTTTTTGAGTTCTGGCAATCGCCAAACGCCTACGGGTTAGTTTATGTTCTTCATTTAAGTTAAATTGTTTTCGGCCACCGCGCCATTGTTTATTTGTATTTCTTTGTTTATTTGTTAATAAAACCCCGTTCCCAGCATGTCAGACCTCTGCGCTTCCTTCCCCCGTAAGTCCGTAGTCGTGACACTGTGTAACTGAAACGACCCAGGCATCAGCAGAAAGAAAGTAGCCTGATGGATTCGAATCCTGTCCCTTTAAGACCCAGCCAGCACCCAGATCCATCATCCTGCTACCTGAGAGACTTTCAGCTCTTGTCTCTGCCAGGACTGCTGGTTTGGGAGCCGTATGGCTGCTCCAGTGTCATACGTGGCCACCGCAGCCACTGCCTGAGATGCATGCGTGTCATAGTGGAAACGGTGCAGTAAAAGGTACACAGGGGACAGAGTAAACATGTCCAAAGCTGATCATCGTAATGGTCCTGATTTTTCTGAACCATCACTAATCACGATTGTATTATCAAGTGTGTGTGTGTGTGTGTGTGCGTGTGATTACTGGAGGAAACACCCGGAGGAATCCCACACGGACTGGGAGAACATTAGAGATGGGGGATTCCCATTCCTGCAGGCACCCAAGAGACTCTCACCTCACGCGCCTCTGGCTCATACAGGATGGCGTGCGGGAATCTTCCGCAACGCACACTTTGTGTCGGCCACATTTGATTTTTTGGCAGGGATCTTTGGCAGGATCCAGGGCTGGAATTGAGAATCACCACAGAAGAAGAAGAAGGGAGGGAGAGGTTGATCAGAGGCATATCTGACTTCTATTTCTTGCACTCATCTACTTTAAGGTTGTTCCTGAAAACGCAGTTTTCCAAGAAGAGATATCACAAATTTCATTAGAGCACACACACACACACACACACACACACTCTAGAGCAAAGCTCATGTCCGTACTTAGACTGACCTCTGCCTTTAAGACTCTTAGGCAAATCCCAGATAATCCGGTCCCAGCTCCTCAATGCTATAAAATTCTATTGTTCCTGAGTGTTGTGTGTGTGTGTGTGTGTGGCTATGAGTGGAAGCTAGTCTCCTGTGCATGTGGACGCACGGGTTTCTTCGTATAGGTGTGTTGTTTCTTGTTTATTTTTGGGAAGTTTCTGTGATTTTGAGAATGTTGTGTCCTCCTGTCAGTCCTCTTTCTCTCTCTCTCTCTCTCTCTCTCTCACACACACACACACACACACACACACAAACCTTCATCAAATGGTTTCCCTGGATTCCAGGTTCCAGGCTCCTAATTCAAAGAGAACATTAAATGTTTAGAACATGACACATTAATTTGCCATTAAATTCTAATGACATTTCTTGATTAAATAATAAATCTATTTCAGCATATTATCATATTATACAAACCTCAACTTCCTATGGTTAAAGGTAGCATAAAAGAGAAAGAAGACAGAATGTTAGAAATAAACAACCAAAACAAGGTCTGTCGAACGGTTTAAACAATTAATAATGATTATTTAAAAGGTTTGTTTTCGGCGTAATTAATGCTCTGAATTTCTTGTGTCCGTTAGTCCTGTTGAAATACGGAACAAAATATGTAGATGACAGTAGATGCAGATCATTCTTTTCAAGATTTAAGAGCTTTTTACATTCAGCCCAATCACAAGCACATACAAAATATGGCATCTGGACCCAATGGTGCAAACATTTACAACATAAGATGAGCATAAGACGTTTAAACCAGTAGAAAACGAGTCTGGACTAAATCTGCCGGAAAGGTACAGACTTGAGGGATCAGAATTATTGTCCAGACCAAAGGTAATGAAATCTTAGTGGTGGATAGAAGTTTGTGGATAGTTTTTACTTTTATTCTTTATTCTTCTCATTTTTCGCTCCTCTACCAATGCGGTCCTTCCATTTTAACATTTAAAAATGAAACCTTTTACCCATTAGATCAAAACTATGATGCATGCGGCATCGGAAGGGTACGACGGATACAAAGTACATAAATGCACCAATCAAATTACAGCGCACGGCTATTGACCTGAAATAATCCAGTTTGCCAGAACATCCATAACAGCCTTATCCAGAACAGCCTTATTTGAGAGACTTTCTCGACGTTGTAGAAAAAAGAAGGACTCTTTCATTTTCAAATGTCTTTTGTGCCTGCCTCAGTCCCATATGATTTCGTCGGAAACAGGTAGAGGTACGATTTAATTTCTGATGGCTAGTCGTTTCAGTGTATTTTATAATATGGTATGTTTTTATTGTTGACTTATATATATTATAGTGTTTAATGCAACTGTTACCTACAAAACGGATTGCGTTCATCAAGGCAACTGAAGCACTGCATTATGGGATTTGTAGTTTGTGTGTTATCAGTGGCCTGCAGGTCGTGAATTTGACACCTATGTGTTACATTGTGCACTGATTGGCTGCAAAGGCACGTGAGACGACTGCACATAAAGAGCCAAATATATCTGCGCAGCCAGATGAAAGCAAAGATCTGTACTCTGTCCGGCTAACGAAATAAGGGGTAATAATGAGGGGTAAAATTAGGGTACATTATTGAATTTTTGAAATTATTGATTGGACAGATGGTAAAATTATTGTACAAATACGATAATTACCATACGTCTGGTAACACTGTATATTTTGCAGAGATAAACATGATAAAAGTGCTAACAATAAAAGTGATAAAAAGCGCTAAAAGTGATAAATGGGAATTTAACTTTTCATGCTGGAATCAAATCTATTATCATGCGTAGTATGATGCAATTGGATTGGAGTTGTGTTTGTACCAGCTCCACCAAACCAAACATGCAGACAGATTATCAGTTAGTTTAAAAACTGTCCGTATCATGGCATATTTTTAATTTCGCTGAGCGAAATGCACAGATTCTGGAGCTTCAGTGAGGCGCGTATTTTATTTGCTGCATTAACAGGTCAAAGTAGATTTAGCTAACTGTATTTCCAGTCTTTTTAAATGCATAGACCACATATATCATCTAATGCATTTTGCTTATATTATACAATTCAATCCGTTATACAATAAAATGATTCCCCCAAAACAATTATATTGTGATATACATTAGTAGGTGAAAAAAAAATGTTCATAAGTCTGTTTAAAGATTGGCTCAATATCAGAACTAGCATTCAGTCCTACAATTTTCAAAGATTCAGCCTCCGAAAACTTAGTCCGTGCCAAAAAATATAAACCCAACTCTCCTCCTTGACTCACATCACCAACTTTTCCCGCTCATGTAGATTCCTTCTCTACAATATCAGACATATCCGATGGGACAGTGGTGGTGCCACTGAGCAAAACACCGTCACCACACACTGCTCCCTGGGTGCCTTTCATGGCTGCCCACTGCTCACTAAGGGTGATGGGACACATTTCGTTGTGTCATTATCCGGCCTTTTCAACCTTCCCAAATTCTCCCACACCGCCCCTCTGCTACGTTCCCTCCACTGGATCCCAGTAGCTTCACAAATCAGATTCAAAATATCGATGCTGGCCTACAAAGCCAAACATGGAGTAGCACCATCCTACCTCACAGCCCTTATTACACCTCGCACTGCACCTCGTATACTCCGAGCCTCCAGTACTGCTCGCCTGGTCCCCCCATCTCTGAAGGTAAAAGGAAGACGTTCATCTAGACTCTTCTCTATCTTGGACCCTGGGTGGTGGAATGAACTTCCCCCCGAGGTCAGAACAGCTCAGTCTCTGAGTATTTTCAAACGCCAGTTTAGGACCTTCCTCTTAACAGAATGCTTAGGCTAACTTGTAACTTTCTTATAGTCTGGCTTATGCAAGAAAAAATAAGTGAATAAAAAGATTGTATTCATAGTTAGAGTCCTAGTGAACCAGAACTGATTCCTTCATTAATGGTAACATGAAAGCAAGTTGTAAGTCGCTCTGGATAAGGACGTCTGCCAAATGCCTTAAATGTAAAATGTAACCAACCAACCAACCAACCAATACATCAAAGTTATTAAAAAAGGCAAAAAGGGCACATGTGACTATTGTTCACTATGTATGCTGTCACCCATGTCTTTTAACAAGTTGTGTGTTTAAAAATAATTAAAAATACACAACAAAAAAAAACACACAACTAAACTAAAAACTTCATTCTTTTCTGTTCTTGCTCTCATGTAAGGCATGTGGTGGTTAGCGACATGGCTTCATGCCTCCGAGGTTGTGAGTTTTAATCCCAGCTTGGAGTCTGCGTGTTTGGAGTTTGCATGTTCTCCCTGTGTTGGCGCAGGTTTCCACCTTGTTCTCCGGGTTCCTCCCGCCATCCACCATTCCCTGTGCTGGGCTGGTAGCCGTGACCCTGAGTAACAACACTAAGCGGTTAAGGATAGTGAGTGAGTGAGTGCTCTCCTGTAATGTCGGCAAAATGTCCCTTATGCCCATATGATTCTCACCCCTTGAAATGTAATAATTTCACTGTGCAATGTCAAAAAGTGCAAATTAATTTATCACTAAAATAACCTTTAAAAAAAAAAAATGGAAGGAGGGTAGCGGTGACCTGGAGGGTAGCCTGTATGTCGTTTTCTATAAGCAGTAACATCTCTGCATTCACTCCTCCGCCCCTTGTCTGTTCTCATCCATGCCGCTGCTTCTGGCTAAACCCTGGTAACGTGTGTTGACCGTGAGCTAGGCCCAAATCAGGCCAGCAGTAGTGGACAGCGCACAGAGCTCACACATGCGAACCATCATGAGTGACAGGGTCTGACAAGCAAGCAACGGCCTCCATCCAACGCAGTAACAGCTTTCCTCTTTTCACATCTGTTACACAGTCCACAGCGTTTCATCAAAGGAGTTATGAAACATGTATTCAAGGGAGAAACAAAGAAAAGAGAAAGGAAAAGCCACTTTCCTGCTTATCCCTGAAGGTTTAATACCCTAATCACGTAGACACAAACACGCGGTCTCCGAAATAGCTTTAATGGACGAAATAGCCGAAAGAAATGTGTATGTAGGCCTTTGTGACTCTCAGACCGAAATCTGAATTCAACTGAACAAGACACAAATGCACACACACTATCTTAGTCTAAGCCACAAAGCCACAAATGTAAAATTACCGATAGAATATTACGTTATGGGTTTGGATTTAATAATTTTTTTTTCAACCAGATGAAAGGCATTACATGGCAATAATGAGCTGTGTGCACATACAGCAAGTAAATATGAATCATATACCCTTAAACCGTGAAAACATGACCTTATCTGTCCTCCTACGGAGCAGCTGAAAAAAGAACAGGGCTGCCGAGAAAAATAAATACGTTACTTGCGGCATGATGCCGAATTATTACCCGAATGTGCCATACAGCCTGAAGATCTTCATTACATTTTAATGACATGGAAAAAATGATAGAAACAGAACTGCGTATACATCATGAGTCACACTTCATACCGAACTCAACACCTTGAGCAGCAAGAACACGGTTTGCTGATGTGTCCACAAACACTGGAGGATTTCACAATCTGTTTTTTGCTTTCATATCGTTTTATACCGTGGTCCTCTAATACTGTAATACTGTCAGCCTTGATGCAGAATTACAGCCACTCCTCTAGGACGTGCTGCTTCTGTGTCTGTGGGTTTAAATGCAAATGAGGCGGGACGAGGAGGAGAGCGGCCTGTAGAAGTTGAGCGGGCATTCGCGGAAGTGACGTCATCAACACCACTCACCAACCACAACGCTTGGTGCAAATAGGAAGTCGTGTCTGCGTTTTTCCAGAACGAAACCCACTAACTAACCCATGATGGAACTAAAAAATACATTTGTGCTCATTTTTACATCCAATCACCGAGCAACTGCAATCTTTTTCTTAGGGGAGGGGTAGGACAGCATGACAAAGCATGAGAAACTAGAGGTAACCTTTCCCCATATGACAACATAAGGGGACAAATTCCAGATCCGACCGTCTGAGCTGCCGCTCTCTGAATGGTGAAGCAGGATGACGAAAACACTCTTTCTAGCCGCTGCTGGACTATAGACAGGCTCGGGGAACTTGTAATAATGTTAAATAATCTCAGGGAGACATTTACATGTCATGGGACCTTTAATATCTATTTTGGTGGACATGCACCCTTCCTTCCACCAGTTCCACATGAACTGGGAAGTCGGAATTTGAAATCTTGCCTGGTTCCACCTCCACAACTTTTTTATGTGAAGATTTACAATGTCATTCATGTTTGCGCTATTCTGAGACCAAACAAGTGGCCATTATGTCATAATAGTTGGGTTGAACATTAGGGTTAGGCAGAAATGTAAAAATATTGGAAAATGTATGGCAATTTTTAGAATATTGTTCATATAAAATATATTGATAATGTTTACTAATTAAAATATATGCACAACTCTACAGAATAAAATCACGATGACGTTATACCATGATCCATTATTGCTCTCACCCGTAGCATTTTACCTTCATTCACACACAGAAAACTATTTCTGCTGCACCAGTCAGATGTCTGGACCTATGAAATGTGCTGCTTGCCTTTTGGCGCTGACTGCAGAAACATGATGCCAGGGTAATGGGAATAAAGAGGCTCGTCACATCAATGCCAGCGCTGTATTACCTCAACATGTCAAATTCTGTCATGTTTCCACTCCAGCCAGACTGAGCATGCAGGAAACCCCAAAACCACCATACTGACTGGCCTCATTTGCCATGGAGACCAGAGTGCATAAGCAAAACGACTAAAGATGCTCCAGTATGATGGAGGATTGCTGGTGGTGTATGTAGGTCTTCCTGCTCAGGTCCTGCTGGCTGCAGACAGGCTCAGAAGATGCTACTATGAAAAAGTTTTCTCTGAGAACTTTCGATGGCATGAACCATCAATTATTGTTTTATAAAGACTTCTGGAAGGCCGAACTACCCACTGACCAACGGTCAAGCTCTGCAAGGCAATGACAATTCTGTCTGTTCTGTCAGAATGACTTCTGCTAATGGAACTCAGTTGTGATGTATTTCAAGGATTTGCATAGAAGGAGTGCTGAGAGCATCCTCTCATCATAAAGTCCCCCACACGGCTACTACCACCCTACCAACTCCAAATTTCTGAGCAGCAGTGTGGACACCTGCCCATTTTATTCAGAGAAGACAAATGAAGCCTTTTCTCCTGGGCAATGATTGCAAATGCCACAGCTCTATTGTCCGTGTTGGTAAAATGTGATTAGTGCTGATTATTGGTAGCTATAAATGAATGTGATTAAAAGGTGAGACCTCGCCAAGACAGCAGCTGGCATACATTAGTTGATGGGATTTTCACACTTTGTCCTTTTATTTTGTCCAACAAATGTATGTTGTTCAGCAGGCAAAACACACAGACACACACATACACACACTCAATTGGACATTAATCAATGAATGCACTTTTTCATTAAATGCAGAAATAGCACGTGGGCGTGTGTGCGTGTGTGTGATGATGATGATCGAAGCGCATGGCTGAGTGAACACCTGAGGGCAAACCAAAGAGGATGGAGAGGATATGGAAGCCACGCTTTCATTCTTCCTCTCTGCAGCTCTGTCTCTGACCTCAATTCTCCCACTCATTTTAGAAATTGCTCCTGATGCACGGCAGGGAGCTTCAGGTTTATTGTAAATTCACTTCTCCTCTCATCAGGCTACAGTTACCGTCGCTGACAGGATAATGTGATGTGCAAAGTCAGCACACTTCAGTTAATGCATTCGAAATAGTGCTTTCCATGAAAACCTTTCTTTTTCATTTTTAGGATATTATTCATACTGGTTTAACCCATTGCAGAAATATCTAGATCTCTGTTGCAAACTGAATAAACGCACCTGTAAAATTATGGCGCTGTTTCAAAACCACGACTAGTTTCTGCTTGAATGCTGCTGAAGGAAAATAGGCAGAGCTTCAAATACAATGTGGGAGTCCAGGACCAGGACCAGGACTGAAACACAATGCTTTAGCTGCTTAAATCCTAATTTATGCCAGATTTGTCCAGTATTGATTTATGTCATTATGTCATAAAACATTCATCTGCGGTTTGACTTGATGACGTGGAATACTTTTGCTCTACCAGTCAAATTAAGGTCCAGTTTATGTCCATATACAGTACATCTGGAAAGTAGTCACAGCGGATCACAAATTCCACATTTTATTGTCCTGCAGCCATTTTCCAAAATGGATTAAATACAATTTTTCCCTCAGAATTCTACACACAACACTCCATAATGACAATGTGGAAAAAGTTTACTTGAGGTTTTTTTATTTATTAAAATGTACATAAGTATTCAAAGCTTTTTCCATGAAGCTCAAAAATAGCTTCCCCTGGTCATCCTTGACATGATTCTGCAGCTTAACTGGAGTCCATCTGTGGAATAAACAGTTGATTGGACCTGATTTAGAGAGACACACCTGTATATGTACAGTCCCACAGTTGACAGGTCATATATAGAGCACAAACCAAGCATGAAGTCAAAGGAATTGTCTGTAGACCCTAGGCACAAATCTGGGGAAGGAGACAAAGATTTCTGCTGCTTTGGAGGTCCCAATGAGCACAGTGGCCTCCATCATCCGTAAGTGCTGCTTAAGCATCTGAAGGACTCTCAGACCATGAGAAACAAAATTCTCTGGTAGGATGAGACAAAGATTGAACTCCTTGGTATGAATGACAGGCGTCATCACCAGGCCAATACCATCCCTACAGTGAAGCATGGTGGTGGCAGCATCAGGAATTGGCAGACTAGTCAGGATAGAGGCATCCTGGATGAAAACCTGCTGCAGAGCGCTCTTGAACTCAGGCTGAGGTGACAGTTCATCTTTCAGCAGGACAACAACCCTAAACACACAGCCAAGGAGTGGCTTCAGGACAACTCTGTGAATGTCCTTGAGTGGCCCAGCCAGAGCCCAGACTCAGATCCAATTAAACATCTCTGGAGAGATTTTAAAATGGCTGCACCAACTCTTCCCATAATTATTGCCAAAGGTGCATCGAAGTATTGAGCAAAGGCTGTGAATACTTACGTACATGTGCCTTCTCAGTTTTTTCATTTTTAATAAATTTGCCAAAACCTCAAGTAAATTTTTTTATGTTTTCGTAATGGGGTGTTGTGTGTAGAATTCTAAGGAAAAAAAATGTTGTTGCATTTTGGAATAAGGCTGAAACATGTTTAGGAGAAAAATGGCATAGTAGGCTAAGCCTAAAGGTCTGGTTACACAGAGGAAATAACATGTTTCTAATACATATATTATTGCACATTTGCAAGAAAGATCAAACGTGTGTGTGGGTGCACACGCTGTATTCTCCTGTAGAATTTAGTGAGTAAGTCTTCAACTGCTAAGGCCAAGATCTCTCTATTCTCACAGAGCAGGATGATCAAAGCTCAGATAATGCACAGGGACACACACTCAAACACACACACACACACCCTCAGGGTACACACAAATGCGTCTCACCAACACACACCACTCTATTTACAGCAACACGCAACACACACACACACTCCTCCAATGGCGTTTGTCCTTGATTGGCGGTTAGCAACCATACTCACATCCAGCCGTCCTCAAATTTGCCCTCGGTGCCGTTGCATAACCTCGATTAACACACACTCCAGCGCAGGTAGCAGAGAGCGCGTTGCTTGTGTGTGTGTGTGTGTGTGTGTGTGTGTGTGTGTACTGGAGGCAGATTACTAAGGGCCATTCTTAGCCTCTCTTCTTTAAAATGTTGAATCTCCAACCATGGACTGACATCCACCCGACAAAGCCTGCAGCAACTGCCTGGACCCCACAACACACACATACACACTCACACACACTCACACTAAACTACACTTATAGACTTTTAAATGCCATTCACACACACACACAAGCTCTCTCACACACTGGGCTAATTAAGAAATGTTAAACCTCTAATGTTGTGTGAATCTCTGTGTCGCTCAGCCAAAGATCAAAGGCTTCTGCTGGGCTCAGCGGTTGCTAAGTGATGCTGAGATTCATATGCTTCATGAATATGCACCAAAGGTCTCTGGGTTAAACAGCACCTCATTATCCAGGCATATTTTTAGATTTCCCGAACTTAATGTCTTCTCAAGTGGCCACCGCACTGCCTTTTAACACAGATTATCGGGTCTGGGCCGCGCGTCTGGAGACGCCATGGCAACACACTTCTTCTCCCCTCAGCGTCCGTCGTCGCTTACCATGTTTACCAGCCCCACTTTCATGCAGCGCTCTCATTGGCTGTTCGTCAGACCTTCCAATTTCTCTACACACACACACACACAGAGAGAGAATCTGTGTGTTTACATGTACATCCCTGTACGTGTATTCAAGTACGCTCCTCGTACGTCTGCCACTGGCGGTGCGAGGCTGTGTGTGTGTGTGTGTGTGTGCGTCAGCACGCTTCCTGACGGAGGATGTATAAACATTCGGCTTGACAGCAGTAGCTCGTTTTTCACTGACGGGAAATGTTGCGTGTGTGGTTTTACGCCCTTGTTTTGGTACCGTTATATAAACTCTATTGTTGGCACACGCACACACATTTTTGAACAAAATAATAAAATCCAATTAAAACCATCTTTGTATGTTTGTGTATGTTATGAAACATGAATGTGCTTCAGTGCTGCTTACATGACTCTTTCTTACTGTCACCGATGACGGAAAAACTCGTTCTCAAAGTACCACGTGGGGCACGTCTGCCCATGCGGCATTAAAATAAAACAGGGATGAATCTTTTTGTATACGAGCGCCATTATGTCTGTCGCTCGGAAGATGACCTTAAAGGTCAAAAAACGGGAGCAATCACAGAAAGCGCTCACACGCCATCCTTCCTCGCTCTGGATGGTTTAAAACCTCTACCGTCAACACATCTCATGTACCAGAGCAGCAGAATAAGTGAAGGCACGTTGATAGGGTGGTAGAACATGACCCAGAAGACCACAGAGTCCCAGGTTCAAACCCCACTTACTACCATCGTGTCCCCGAGCAAGACACTTAACCCTGAGTGTCCCTGTAACTACTGATTTTTTCAAAAACGGCCCAATCTGGCAACACTGGGCACAAGACCAGTTTTTTACTAGTAATACCACCACTAGTAATACCCCTAGTACCTAGTACTGCCTAGTACTGTCACCAAAACAGCCCTGATCTGTTGAGGACTGTATCCACTAGACCTCTGAAGGTGTGTTGAGGTTCGCACTGTGACTTTCTGCAGTTTCTCAGCCAGCCATGTGCACCACTGCTCTCCTCCCCCGGACCTCTTATGTCCACTGCAGACCAGGAACACCTCACAACAGCGGCAATTTCTGAGACGTCGGGCCATCAGGACCGGGGGCTTCCAGCGCACCAGCTTCAGGGCAGAAATAATCCATCCCAGGTGCCACTGCGGCCAGATTCACGTCACCTGTCCGAGGTCGTAATGTTACGGCCGATCGGTGCAATTAGAGAGACGCATGTAAAATACGCGCAATTCAGGTGAGACATCAGCTGCAGAACAGGCACGCACACGCACGCACGCACGCACGCACAGACGCAGAGCGGTAAAAGGAAGATGGTGCACGTACGTCTCGAAATTTGTCCCATCTCCCGCCGAGCCATTTGTCATCCAGAAAATTGCCACCGTCGGCGCGAGCAGCCGCTCCGCAGGCCCAGGCGCACAGACACAGCAGGACGGCGCTCAGCATCTGCGGGGACACACGCAGCGGGACCGCGCTCAGCATCTGCGGGGACACGCACAGAGACACGCGCGGCGCGTCGGTCATTTCCGCGGAGCGTCACCTTGGAGAGAGTGGCGGCGTGGCGCGTCGGGACGTCCGTGCGTCGGGGCGCGCGCAGCCGGACTGATCCCGGTTCAGCCGTGAGCGCGCCGCGCGCGAGCCCGCGGAGGCGGACGCGTCGGGGGCGCGCGCGGCGCGGCGCGGCGCGCTCCATTTCGGAGTCGCCCAGAGCCGTCGCGTCTTCCACACACACACACACACACACACACACACACACAACCCAAGCGTCGTGGTATTGAATTATTTCTTTGTATTGACACAGAAATAACGATAAAACACATTTACATGTTGTAGAAAAGGACACATTTTTATGTCATGGTTTGCTTTAGGGGAGAGTCCCATCTGCCCATTTCTCACATTTCTGTACATGCATGTCTAAGTTATAGCAATAAACGCAGGAATACGGACACATAAAACTCATTCATCTAAAACAATACATACAAACCCCTATTCCTCCAAGTAATCCATCCCATTAGCCTGCTGTGGTAGCCTAGCAACAAGCCAATTTCCATGTACCGCTCTCACCAGAGCTAATTGCCTGTAAATCATGCTTAGGCAATCCGATTGTACACTCTGCACTGGCGTCACCTAACACCCGGCGATTAATCGAATTTGAATTGCGATTACGACTTTTGCTTCGTAAGGACGCCCTTCATTTCGGACACGCGCGCCTTCCAAGTAAAGTGAGTAAAGTGACGTGATTGTCACATGTGAGACACAGCACACGGTGCACACAGTGAAATCTGCATGTCCTCTGCATTTAACCCATCACCCTAAGCGAGCAGTGGGCAGCCATGACAGGCGCCCAGGGAGCAGTGGCACCTTGGCGGGTCGGGATTCGAACCGGCAACCTTCTGATTACGGGGCCGGTTCCTTAACCGCTAGGCCACCACTCCCCCCCTTAAAAGGGCCAACTTTCAGCGTGAAGATATGGACAGAAAATAGAAATAAATACAGAAAAAAACGCCGGACTCCAGTTATATTGACGTCTTATTTTATCCAATAGTTTTCGAGAAATGTTTGATGTCGTCGCGGCTGAAGAACGTCATGGTTTTCATTTCGGCGGCGTGTGCTTAGTGGGCGGTCTCTAGTCCACATTCGAGCACAAACGCCATTTAACCTGAATTTTTAAACCTGAGGATTTTTTTAATCGAGCACAAATGAAACAATCAACAGTCTTTCTTTAAATTAACAGAGACAGCGCTACCCTTCTCAAGAAGAACCCGGTTCTCCTCTGTCCAATCACAGCAGCTGTAAGTGGTGACGTCACGTTGGCCGGCGTACTGAGCGAGTGTGGATAAAAATTGCTGCATTTACGGCATAAAACTCCCATTTACAAGCAGATTTGGCCAGATTTGCATTTTATTTTTGTTGATTTACATTGATTTGCTTTCGTTCATTTTCAATTAAAAAAATGTAATTGTTAAACTGTTGCAAACGCAAAATGTTACATTTGTTAAAAGAATGGATGTTTGAAAGGGTCAATAGGTAACAGTTTTAAATAAACTTTATTTCAATTTTGGCCAAGTAATTGTGATTATTCTTTCTGCCAAAACTAAGTACCCCTAGTAGACAGACTATGGTTTCCCTTTTACCCATATAACACCCCACATGGTATAACATTTTATTAAAAAAATCTCCACAAGAAATGAAAATTCTTCAACAAAAGTTGCGTGGTCAGTCCCACGCATTTCAGGCACGTCACATAGAGATGATGTTTTACTGCCTCCCACAGGCCAAAGGCTCAAAATTCAGCCTAAACTGATTTACCTCCCTGGCTTGTGGAAATGCCCTCAGGACACACGAGATATTTACCCAGACCGTTTACTTTCCTTCTTCTGATACCTGCAAATGTTTCTTTTGTAACTGGGAATTATGATCCAGTTTTCTGCCTCAGCCTGCAAATCATCCATTTACATTTTACATTTACATTTACAGCATTTATCAGACGCCCTTATCCAGAGCAGCTTACAATCAGTATTTACAGGGACAGTCCCCCTGGAGCAACTTAGGGTTAAGTGTCTTGCTCAGGGACACAATGGTAGTAAGTGGGATTCGAACCTGGGTCTTCTGGTTCATAGGCGAGTGTGTTACCCACTAGGCTACTACCACAGTGCGTGGGATGCATTAGGCAGCAAATGTGTTGGATGGGCAGAAGCAAGGAGTTAAACGACTGACATAATAGTGATGGCAGGAGGCTGGGTCATAGCACCTTCAAGATTACAGCTACAAAAGTGGTCCAAGGAAGAAAAGCAACATTATGGATGGCCAAGGCTCACTGATGCACATGTGGACTGGCCTGTGTGGTCTGGTGAAAATTGTTGATCTACTGATCAAATAATCTGCCACTGACAGCTTGGTGTTAAGATACCACAGCATCCATCCAGAGGTCTACAGAGTTCATGCCTGAACAGGTCACAGAAAAAGTGGTCATAATGTTATCAGTGTATAACTAAATCCATTAGGACTTCTGAAGCAGTGACGAGAACCGCTAATAATGATTGAATACCAACACTTCATGTGTGGTCACCCATATCTGCCTTGGTTAACCCTTAACTTGCACCAAATCTCAGCTAAACGTTTTTGGAGACAAATATTGATTTTATTTATTTCACACCAGTCTATAATCTTCGTGGTAATTAATTTTCCTGCAAAGGCTATGGTTTCCTGAAATACTCTACTGCCCTCTGATGGGCATACAATAGTATTGCAAGCTCATAGGAGTTCCAAGTGACTTTTTCTTCAAAAAATAACACTCGAAACAATAGCTCATAGTAGGGGGACAGTGCGCAGTGGTGGTCTAGCAGGTAAGAAAGTGGTCTTTCTTACCACTGAGGTCCCCATGATCAAAGCACCGTCCCCACACACTGCTCCCCAGTCTCCTGCCATGGCTGCCCACTGCTCCCAAGGCAGATGGGTTATGATGACCAACTAAGCCTAAAGCTTTGAGAGAGCTAAAACCTTTCATTCTTTATCCACCACCCCACCCGAATGAGACGTGATGATGCTTAAATGAAAATTCACTTTACGATTCTAAAATCAGTGCAGTAGAGCGAATCATTTTCAGGTCTCCTGTTCTCTAATGCCTGCCTTGCCTACCTCAGCTAATTTTCGATTGTGCGATAACATCACAAATTACTATAATGATGAAAGTGAAAGTGAAGTGCTTGTGAAACACTGCAGCACAGCACACGGGGACACAAAGAAATGTCCTCTGTATTTAACCATTACCCTTGGTGAGCAGTGGGCAGCCATGAAAGTTGCCCGGGGAGCAGTGTGTGGGGATGGTACCTTCATCAAAGGTACCTCAGTGGCACCTTGGTGGTTCGGGATTTAAACCGGTAAACCCCATTATAATTAATAACTATTATTATATTATTATTACTACTATTACAATACAATATCACAATGACAGAATTCGAAATGAAAATCAAAAGGAAAAATGAGCGGGGATACGTGATAATAAACAATGCTTTGTGGGGCAAGAGTATACAAAACCATACACAACAAATAGAAGGAACAAAGATATGTACTAAATGATATTTCATACTCCACTAATGAAGTGGCAATGGTAGAATCACAATATCATGGCAAAGTTTAATGATTAAACCGATTAAACACACTCGCCTCTGCACCAGACAACCGCAAAGTCACGGGTTCAAACCCCACTTCCTACCATTGTGTCCTTGAGCAAGACACGTAACCAGGGGGACTGTCCCTGTAACTACTGATTGTAAGTCACTCAGGATAAGGGCTTCTGATAAATATTGTTTTCTCTCAAAATAGGATGTTCTGTGGGTACTTCCTAAATTAAAAGTTGTATTTTTCTCAAGGTGTGATTCAAGAGCCTCTTAAGACTAAATGTCATTTACTGCAGTGGCCAGCAGAGGCAAGCATAAATCCACCCGAGGTTAACTTTCCTAACCTGGGTATCATTTGGTAATCGAATGCTGTAACGTGACACATTTGCACAGGAAATGTTTTCTTCACCGCGTTCATGCGGTGAGCATATGGGAGAGGGGACAGAATCCCTTCTCAGCTTAATTCAAGCATGTTTTCCAGAGTCACTTGTTTGCAGGATCGCAAGCAATAATATCTGGGACCACGGATCCAGTTGTTGGATCGACTTCTATGGGATATTGTTGATTCCTGCTGTGTTTGTGTAGTAGTGCATGTGAAGGGGTTTGGTACCAGGGGTTCCTTGGGGGTCGGGCCAATTAAGTGCAACCCAGATGTGATCGTGGTCTCTGGCAAATCCTTTTTTTCTAGCTCTTAATAAACTATATAAGTTCTAAAACAAACAAAAACAATATTTTTGTTTACTTGTTTTATAACTTTTATGGTTTATTAAATAAATAAACAATTTAAAACTACTATGAGCTAAACACATACACACTTAAATTTTACCCATCGCAAACTACTTTGGGTCTCACCCTATAAACACTGCATAGAAAAAAAAACATATTCCAAGTGTGAAACAGGATCTGTTTGCTTGCATCGGCGCGTTTTGGATGCTTCGACATAAAGCACTTTAAACCTGGTATGTCCAAAAACCTTGACTGGGGTTTTTTTATTTGCACACTCTGCACCTGCCTGTCTACTATGCATGCAGGTAGTTTAAAAAAAAAAAGAAGAAAAAAACACAAATTACTGTACATTACGAGCACATTTCCGAAAGCCTTGTCTGGATCAATCGAATCTGATCTTCATACATAACACACATCTATAATAGCAGCGTTTGCAAATGGGCATTATTAGCTGCCGTACATCGGCTAACCTCACTTATCGTGCTAATCGGACTAATCTTGTCAATCTGCTAACCTTGCAACCTGCTGTTTGCCGCTGTGAGTAAGGTTGCTGAGTCGTTCCCATGGAAAAGAGGGAAGGGACGTGTGTTTATAAAACAATACCCAAAGGAAAGAGGGGGTGATGACCCCAGCACTCCTCATACGATAAGAACACAAACAGGCCGTCTCTCCTGGGTGTGCATGTGCTCTCAGGTGGGTAGAGGGCGGCGACTTATCAGCGGAGCCGCAAGTCGTGTGTTTCGGAGCCTTTCTCAACACACACACACACACACACACAGACACACACACGTTTCTTTCATAAAATGAAGGGTTCCCCAGAAAAATGAAACAGCGAGATATTTGCATTTGGCTCCTGATGTAAAGTTGGGGGTTAGGATTAAACAGAATTAAGGCTCGTTATTTATAGATAGTTTTTAACAAATATGTGGAATTCTTATGCTATGTCCTTGTAAAACATATGTGTGTGTGTGTGTGTGTGTGTGTGTGTGTGTGTGTGCGCGCGCGCGCATGTGTGTACTAAACATGATAACAGTGAGAATGTGAAACGGAACCCACAGTGGGCGGCTTTAATGATTCAGCAGCTCTTTCAGCCTACATCAGCCCTCACCAGGTCTCAGGACATGAAATATTCAAATATTCGCACATGCACACACTTACATGTTCTCGACGCACAGTCCAATACACACTGGCATGCATGCGCACTCTCACTCTCTCCCTCTCACAACTCTTAAACCCTCAAAATAATGTTTCTATGCTCCCTTCTTTCTTTCTTTTGTGTATTCCTGTCTTTCCCCCTTCCTCTGTATTGAGTATCCATGAGTGATTAAGTATTGATATCATGATCAGGTGTCGCACTCAGGCAGTGCAGGTGCATGCGAGTACACACACACACCCACCCACCCACCCACACACACACACACACACACACACACACGCTTCTGCTGGATCCATGTTGGTCATGTATGCATTGTAAATATTGTGTATATGCGCTGGTGTGTGTCCGTGTGTGTGTGTGTGAGAGTTGGTTTTCAGTGTGTGTGTGTGTGTGTGTGTTTGGATGGGTGGGTGGGGTGCAAGATGCTGATTGGTGGTGGCTACAGAGAATCAGGATGTCTACTGTTTGCTCGGCATTGTGAACAGGCGATGGCTTGTCCAATCAGCTTGCGAGGATGGTGATGACTCATGGCATAGCCTTCCCCCGCAATGGTAGATGGGTAACAGAGCATCTAGTGTTCTAGTGAAATCACACACACACACACACACACACACACACACACACACACACACACACACACACACTTCAATACTGCTTTGTAGGCTCATAGATCTAACCAGGCTTAATGTGTTGCTTTCTTCTATCTTCTAGCTCTCTCTCTGTATGTGTGTATCCTTACACACACCTGTATGTGGATGAGTGATATTATTCTTGTATACACGATGATATGCAGAATCCTCTGCTATTCCCAGCCAAAGATTACAAACACAATGAAAACGCCTGTATGGTTTCACCTGGAATTATGTGATGGTGAAGAGGGCGGGGCTTATGGATGCTTCCATTGTAAAAACAGAGTACATTTACATTTACATTTAAGGCATTTGGCAGACTCCCTTATCCAGAGCGACTTACAACGTGCTTTCAGAGTACGTTCATTTCCTTTCACTGGTGGGAAATAAATGCTGCGTCTTGATATTATTATTTCACCGTCTCTGGCAATCTTATTTGAACTATATATTCGTGAAAATCTGCCAATAAAGTATTTCATTGCATTTCATTATATAAGGATCCTTTCCAAAATTAGACAGAGTCCTCCCAGAGTGTGACCATGTTTAATGAAACTCTCATTTATTTACACACCTACGAATCGGCAAAAGACGGCAGAAAACTACACACAAATCAAACATTTTGTATTAAAAACATTGTTTACAATACATGTAAAAAAGTTGTACCTTTTGAGTTACAAGTAAAGCTATTAAAAGTTATTTGTTTTTATATATAAAGCTGAAACACAGTAACCATCACAGAAACAGTCTCACACCAGATGCTTAGGGTTGAGTGTCCAGTATTCCAGCACACAATAAAGTTGACAAAGGGATACAAAAGGTGCAAATGTAAGAGCACCGATCGGCAAAATAGGACGGCAGATTTCCAGACTCTGCTGTCTCTGCAAGCCGAGAGAGACAATTCTTCAGGACAAATAGTCCCTGTACCTGTTACACTTACATTGTCCGTATTGGTGACAAATGTATCATGTTGGAAGGAAACAATACACTAAGAACAAAGAAACAGGTTGTCGGGAATCTGAGCTGATGGGCCACATCTGAACTGTGGTATCACCGTGCCTGACGGTGGATTTTTAAGAATGGGTTTTATGACTAAACAATGTGTGCTGGCTATTACACACTCACGTATACACACACACACACACACACACACACACACACACACACACACACACACACACACACACACATATGCACCAGTGGAGTTCAGTCAATTCTGGAGCAATGATCAAGCAGATCTTCTAAATAACACATTTCACACCATCGACACCCATTTCCTCATGGCCCTATTTTTAAATACTCAAAATCTTCCTCTGGTTAGGTGAAGAAATGAAATGACATTAAATACATTAGAATAAAATTAATCTTATACAACCGTTCAAACGTTTAGGGTCGTTTTATCATTAAATAAGATGAAATGGGTGGAAACAGAAAAAAACAAACATAAAAAGAATAATAAATAATCACTGTAGTTGAAATAATGTTGTAGTCAAACCCACATCTCCTGATGCGCTAGATAATGCTCTAGTTTGAACTTGGCCAGTTTTATTGCTTCTTTCATCCGTGCCACTGTTTTCATGTCCTAAGACGACTGCTTTTCTAAAACTAAAACTTTTAAAGCCCCAGACTTGGGTTAACAAATACTCGTCTTTTAAGCGATGGACTTTTCAACAACTGTGGTTCCTCCGTGGAATGTTCTCTACCAGCCATTTATGAGGTTTGTGCACTTTAACAAGTGTGCAGATTTTCCTCATCTGTGAGACACATCGTGGCCATAATTTGCATGCTCTAATAAAATAAAAAAAAAGGTTGCTTTTGGTGCGTGAGGGTCATCTGACATTCCGGGCGCCCTGTTCCCAACAATTCTTACATTAATACACAAGCCCTGGCTGCTCCACAGGCCCCTCCCCCTTACCTGGCTTAAGGTGGGTCCCTCCCCGAGATCAATGGAACAGGGCGTGCAGGCCACGCCCCGCCGCACACGCACCGCGCTCTCTCTCTCTCGCTCTCTCTCTCTCTCTCTCTCTTCCAGCGCCTCTTTGCGTAAAACCGGTTTTGCGGCGTCAACATTCGAAGGTGGATTTCCTTCCAGCGCCGTCTCTCTCTGCGCGGGGACGTGGGGCGCCGCTCATCCACGAGGCCAGGAACACCTGAGGAAGGTAGGCGCCCTCGGCCCGACCAGCTTTCCCCACGCTTTTCGACGTCGGGCGGGGCGTCGGGACAACAGGTGCGGCGCGCGGGACAGCGTGGGCTTAAAGTTCATGAAAGTTCACGTGGGCCTTTGCGCGAGTTTCACCGCGCCGCCGTGCCTCTCCTCTCCTCTCCTCTCCCGCGCCGGCTCCGGTTTACCCTTACCGGACAGGAGAGGCGAGTTCGCCGCCCCCCGCCACCCGGGGAACGCGTGGAAAGTCGCTCCGCCGGCGAGGCTGCGGCGTGACGTGGGGACGTCGTGCGCGCGCCCGCCCGCCCGCGCGCCGCCTCGTCAATATTTCATGCGCCGCAGTGGCTCCTGAAACCGATCCGGACCGATCCGCGTCCCCCGAACCGGGCGGCTGTTTAACGTCCCAAAACGGCGCCGTCACCCGTTCATGGCCCCGACGCTTTGGTTTAAAAAAGCGCCCGAAACCCGTCCGCTGCCCAAACTTTACCTTTACTTTACTTAGCAGACGCTTTTACAGTACATACTTTACCTTTACTTTACCTTTAATTCACTTAGCAGACGCTTTTACAGTCCATACTTTACAAACTTTACCTTTACTTTACTTAGCAGACGCTTTTACAGTACAAACTTTACAAATTTTACCTTTACTTTACTTAGCAGACGCTTTTACAGTACAAACTTTACAAATTTTACCTTTACTTTACTTAGCAGACGCTTTTACAGTACGTACTTTACACATTTTACCTTTACTTTACTTAGCAGACGCTTTTACAGTACAAACTTTACAAATTTTACCTTTACTTTACTTAGCAGACGCTTTTACAGTACATACTTTACCTTTACTTTACTTAGCAGACGCTTTTACAGTACGTACTTTACAAACTTTACCTTTACTTTACTTAGCAGACGCTTTTACAGTACGTACTTTACAAACTTTACCTTTACTTTACTTAGCAGACGCTTTTACAGTACATACTTTACCTTTACTTTACTTAGCAGACGCTTTTACAGTACAAACTTTACCTTTACTTTACCTTTACTTAGCAGACGCTTTTACAGTACAAACTTTACCTTTACTTTACTTAGCAGACGCTTTTACAGTACGTACTTTACAAACTTTACCTTTACTTACTTTACATACTTTACAAACTTTACCTATACTTTACCTTTACTAAGCAGACGCTTTTACAGTACATACTTTACTTTACCTTTAATTCACTTAGCAGACGCTTTTACAGTACATACTTTACCTTTACTTTACCTTTACTTTACTTAGCAGACGCTTTTACAGTACATACTTTACTTTACCTTTAATTCACTTAGCAGACGCTTTTACAGTACAAACTTTACCTTTACTTGACTTAGCAGATGCTTTTACAGTACATGCTTTACAAACTTTACCTTTATCTGTCAAAGCATCGGTGGGTTTAAAGGCCTCGAATGTCTGGAATAAATGGAGACACACAGTAGTGGACTTTTATGGCCCAGAAGGTGTTGCTGTCGTGAATAAAATGACGATAAGAACGAGTAGGATAAGAGATGATAATAAAGTCATTATTGCCGGGCTCCGCTGCTGCTGCTGCTGCTTTTGACGTGAGGTACAACAGAGGGTCCCGTTGGAGTTCTTTTTTTAAAAAAATACAACTGAAGAATGATACTAATAAATCAGCCTAACAAGATTATATATTATTATTATATATATTATAATAATATATAGATGTATTATACATGTTCTAGAGTAGCTCTGTTATTATGGGTTATTGTAAAAAAAAAAAAAAACACAATTTTTACTGCTGTGCAACTTAATAGTACATTAGTGTGAAAGGCTTGACTGTAGTGAGAGGAGGACTGTGCTGAAAGCCCTGGGTCCTAAAGCTGGCTGAAGGGTGACACCCATGTGACCGTGATCAGTGAAATTCACCTGAAGTCACTGTGAAATAAACATAAACCCGGTGGGGCGTGTGTGTGTGTGTGTGCGTGCACGTGTATTTCAAGATTAATAGTACAAAGTTTGCATTGCAGCAGCAAAGCAGTTGTAAATCGATGAAGTTCATATTTGTTTTGAGCATAAAATGCTGCCAGTTGCCATTTGTGACGTAGATTTAAAAGACACTTTGAGTGTGTTGTGCAACACACTGAACACTTGAAACCTGTCACCCCCGACGTGTTAATCTCGCACAGATCATCAGGACCGGTGCAGTGGAATCAGTAGAACGTCTGTGCCATCGAGAGAGAGAGAGAAAATGGAAGGGGGTTTTTCCTGTTGGACCGGTTTCTGGTGCGTGTGTGTGTGTGTCTGTGTGTAACAGAAGGGCGGAGTTCTTGGCCCTGTGTGTGTTTAGGGTACAGCAGCGGCCAGCAGTGTTACCGTGGGCTTGGGTTAAGCCTGGTCTGCGCGTGTGTGTACGTGGGTTGGGGGTGACGGGGCCAGCAGCATCATCTACTGCGCATGTTTCCTCAGATCACCGAGCCTCTCAGTCAAATGCTGACATTTGCATGACCAGGAGTTTGCATAACAAGAAGTAACCAGTAGTTCTGCTTTGTGCGCTCGTCGTTTGTTCAGAGGAGGCTTCATCAGTGTACATTACAGACCAGAAAACATGAACCATCTATTGCCGAGGATTAGGTTCAGACTCAACTGTTAATTAATTAAAGCTTCCTGTATGTTTGAAAGCTGCAGCAAGTATGAATATAAAAAAGTACCTGTTGGACAGCAGTCTGCATCATCCTCTTTGTCTCCCCCTTTCCTCTTTGAGGATTTGGCATGGAGAAGACAAGGTAATCAGACACTGCAATTAGTAACCCAAGCGGTGACGTCTCTCAGGAAGGGGATGGCGACTCGGGGTTGTTTCCAGGGCAACAGTCAACAACAGTCTGGGGGGAAAAGAAAGAGGAGTTTGTAACATCCCCGCTTCCCACGTTGCCACAGAAACGGGGCAGCAGCAGAAAAAGGGGTCGGCGCGCCGCGCAGGTGGACATATGGCCTGTGGGCCGGCCCTGGCCTACTCCAACGTGCCTGCTGTCTCGGACGGGTCAAGATGTTCCGATAATGAGATACACCAACTGTCAGGCCCAGCCCCAGAAGACGAAATAATGGCCTGCTAGCTGATCTTAGCTGTTCTGAATTTTGATTATCGATCAGACTGAAGTTTGTGGACGTAGTGAGAGTCAACTTACTAACGTGAAATGTGTACAGATTGGAGAGATGGTCATATATTTAATTGTATTACAGAAAGTGCAAGTGATGGGCACTTAAAAAGCTTGTGAAGCACAGCGGCTGTTGGTGTATATCAAGAGAGTAATAAAACAATGAAAAGAGGGGAAAGTGTGTAATTTTTTTTCTTTTTGTAGAATGGATTTTATTTATTTATTTATTTATTTATTTTAAATTTATGAAATCTTGATTGATCAGAATGATTCTGCCATATGTTCAAACACGACTAGAGGTCACAAGTTCCCGAATGTTCCTGTTCTGTTCAAAAGAAATGAAATTGGTACAACCATAACTCAGTACAAGATATTCAGTCCCAGCTTGGTATCTATGCAAAATCGCACAAGTGTGGGCAAATAGCTCCGCCCCACCACAGAACACAGTGTGTCTTAAAGGAACACTTCACTTCATCTTTGACTGTTACAAGGCCTTTTTTAATATTTAAATATAAGTTTGTAGCAGAGAGACATGCATAACAACATTGATATTGTGAAAGTATTTTCATCTTTTTGGAAAAAAAATTCTTCAAACCTTAACAGAACTCAATATCAAAAAGCTATGAAAATAAGGCGGAGCTATGAGTATGTTCCTGTGAATGTGCCGGCAGGTGCGTGTTTCAACACACACGGATATGATTTGACTGAATGAACAGTCGCTGCCCGTGTGTGTGTCTGTGTGCACCTGTGCTCCATTTTTGTCTTGCGCGGACACACACACACACACACTATTAGTTTCCATATAGTTCCTGATTGGCTATTAATCTGTGTTGTTGGAATCACATACTTGCCATGTTCAACATGACCTCTGAGATTTTTTACCAAATGCTTGATCAGCCGGGCTGGAATGTTGCTCCTCTCCAGCTAGAGACAATGATCTCTAATCACGTACGCGATCCGGCTGGGGTCACATGTTGCCGCTGGTATTTTTATGGGCAGATTTTTCACCATCGCTCAGAGTACACAGAAACCTGAGGTGTGGCCAACGAATAAATCACAGATTACTATTAAGCCTCATTTGGTCTTTAAGTAGGATGGAAGATATGTGTGTGTGTATGTGTGTTGGTGACAGTTGTTGGGTAAAAGGTCAACTTTTCTGGACTGATTTTTGAGAATTGACAGCACAAATTCATAAAAAATATTTTGTGTGAACGATAATCTGCATGTTTGAATATTTATTGCACTAAACTCCAATCTTTTATCGATTGTTCTGGTTTAGCCATGAAGCCCTCCCCCGCCATCACTGTGGTGCTGCTGCTGCTGTTCTCCTTCAGCTGGTCCTGGGCTGCCAAAATCGTCATTGTGCCTCCCATCATGTTCGAGAGCCACCTCTACATCTTCAAAACGCTGGCCTCGGCGCTCCACATCGACGGCCACGAAACCGTTTTCCTCGTGTCCGAGGGGCGCGACATCCCAGAATCTCCGCACTACCGACTCCAGCGGTACCCAGGCATCTTCAACAGTTCCACGGCCGACAACTTCCTCCAGTCCAAGGTCAGGAACATCTTCTCAGGCCGCCTGACAGCGCTGGAGCTCTTTGACATCCTGGATCACTACTCGCAGAACTGCGACGCCGTGGTGAGCAGCGCGGAGGTCATGGCCCAACTCAAACGCGAGCGCTTCGATCTGCTTCTGGTCGACCCCAACGAGATGTGCGGCTTCGTGATTGCCCACATCCTGGGCGTCCAGTACGCCGTCTTCAGCACAGGCCTCTGGTACCCGGCCGAGGTGGGCGCCCCGGCGCCTCTGAGCTACGTCCCCGAGTTCAACTCTCTTCTGACGGACAGGATGTCGCTGTTTCAGCGGGTGGCCAACACTGTGGTTTACCTGGTGTCGCGCTTTGGAGTGCAGTTCCTCGTCTTGCCCAAATACGACAGCATCATGAAGAAATACAACATCCAGCCTTCAGTGAGCATGCACGAACTCGTGCAGGGCAGCTGTCTATGGATGCTGTGCACAGACATGGCTCTGGAGTTCCCACGGCCCACACTGCCTCATGTGGTCTATGTTGGAGGGATCCTAACCAAGCCACCAAGCCCACTTCCTCAGGTGAGTTACATTTCATTTACATTACGTTTACCAGACGGCCTGATCCAGAGCGCCTTACGATCAGTAGTCCCGCCCTGGACAGTAAAGTGTCTTGCTCAGGGACGCAAGTGGGGTTGAACCTGGGTCTTCTGGTTCATAAGCGAGTGTCTTGCCCACTAGACTACTGCCAAACCCGGCAAGCTAGTTTAATTCAGTGTGTGATGCAGCATTGGGGAAACGTTGGGAAAAGTAGGGGTGGGGCGGGTGAGTCATGCTGTCAGCCATCAGCGATATTCCTGCATTGTGGTTTTATAATGATTTGAGGAAACTCTTGCTGATGTATAGTCACACCTCGGGTTTTATCATTATTTTCAATGCACAATTGAACAAGTGCTGTTATCTTACATTTGCAGTCTAGACAAAAAAAAAGCAGTGTTGATAGAGCTATATTTAATTTTGTTTTTTTTTGTAAGAGTTTTAATTGAAAAATGGGGGTCATATTATGTTTGGGGTGTTTATATTAAGGCCAATATAATAGATACCTTTTCATATTGGTTCATAATGACGAACACAACATGACTTTACATAAAAGACAAACATTGATCCTGATCTGCCCCTATCAAAAGCTCGATTCATAGGCTTAAAAACTATGTTCTTATTCATTTGGGGATATTTCACAGTAGAGGTTGCCAGATGTTATAACCCAAGAATGACCCTTCCTAATAGAGGGATGTGTCCATACTTGCGGCTCAACCCAGCCACATCATTTAAATCCATCTGCAATTGTCAGCCTGTGCCCACATTTGGGCAAGAAAACCACATTGTTTCTGTTGAGTGAATACTGTAGAATACAGGCCACAGTGCACGGTGGCCCCTGAAGTTAGTTATAGTACCAGGGGTGAGTTTCACTGGTCCCTCACTAAACATCATGGTGAGTGTAAAATTCTTTTTCAAGTGAATCTTCCTTGATTCACACCAGATTGGACCGGACCGAGAAGTTGGGGAATGAAATGACCAGACACACCTGTGTAGATTAATCACAGTGAAGCGTTTGGACTTGCATGGATTTGCATGGATGTGTTTCCCCTGCTGGAATATTCCATTCATAGAGGCAATTAAATATACTTTTTCCACGGTAACTTGTGAGCTAACAAGGGACAACTGGTCACTCCACATATTTGTAACTCAGTGTTGCATTGGTCATGGGTGAACTCTGAACTTGTTTGCTACGCTGTTCTTCTGGTGCAAAGCAGTGATCATATAATGCGTTGGTTGATACCTACATGTGCATAAGTGATATTATACGTTTAAATTCAACTGCATTCAACTGTTTAACTGCATTATATTATCTGGTGCAGCATTGCAAGACAATTTCTCACCTTGGCCAGGTAGAGGGAGTAGATCCATGTATTCCTTTGCCAACATGTTAGCACCCATGTGTGTACCACTCTGTGGCTTTTTAGCCTTCCAGTAAGGACCGTAAAGTTTCTCACGCCAGCACCCCTATTGGTACCATCACATTTAATGTGGCATCACATTACATGCATAAACACATTTAAATATATGCATTTTTCCAGTCCCTGCAGCAGAGCATCAGTGCCAGAGCATAAGGCCTGCGCCCTCACGGCTTCCCTCGAGGGATGGGATGTTAGTCTCAAGGTAGAACCAGCCTTTTTAGACCACAGACAGCCTTCTTACACATCTTGTCTTTTGCCTATGATATTCTGAAACTCCAGGAATGGTCAATAAATGTTCATACATTCCGAGCTGTCATACCAGTGCCAGAACTTTCAATTTGAAGGACTCTCAGATTTCCTACCTTTTGGAAGAAGGGTTTTGCTGAATAATATTGTCCTGGTGTAAAAAGCTTTGTGTACGATGTTGTGTATCCTTGGAAATGCACACACGATCTTGGGGAAACTCCCAGAGAGAGGTGTGCATTACCATATCATGGGAATTGTGTAAAAGGAGTTGAACATCTATTCCTATTGTTCTTGAAACCTCCCAGTGGGCATCACACTTAGAAGCATTGAAGTGTGCCGTATTAAAAAAAAAAACAGGGCCATAGCAGAAAGGAATCATGTACTAAGTGTTCTGTACTGGGCCTGTAATGTTGCGCATTATGAGTACAGCCATGATTCAAGAAGACAGAATCACGTCACACACCTCCCCCCAATAAAACAAAAAGTCATTTTAATGCTGTAATGTATTTAAGTTAATTGTGACAGTCCTTCATATAAATCTGTTTTATTCAGGGCTACCTTTACCTAAAACTGTGCTGTATGGGGCGTGTTCTCAGTCTATTAGGTCAGCCATCTGGACGTTTTAAAAAATCTTTAAAAAAAGAAAAAAAAAGAAAGAAAAATAAATAATAATTTGATGGTAATTTGGTCCAGACCTTTTTAAAGAGTTGTGATGTAAACTGACTCTCCCATCTGCACCCCCACAAAAAGGCTACCAAAATTTCACTTTGAAATTTCACTTTTGAACTGTTTATTTGCAGTGTTGATAGACCCCTTGTCTGTACACCAGTTTCAGATATGAAAACGAAACCTTGGAGTGGAAATTTCCATATTTTCCTAATATTAATGCATTCTGAAAGCATACTGGATGAGCAGCGCACGCTACAGCAGATGTAAGTGGAATTTTTAATTGTGAGATTTACTGTTGAACCTGTTTGTTGTAATAGATGTTCAGTGAACCACAGCAATGTAATCTCTATTAAAAAAAAAAACCACACACATACACAGCTGGTCTTAGCTGGTTTTAGCTGGTATAACAAGGTAGGAAACTGCATGTAGACACAACTTAAGTGGTCAAAACTGGTCTTAACTGGTATGGCCACTGTGAAAACATTCCTTAAGCTGGCCAAGTAGCTTTTTTTTCCACTCCCATCCCATCCCTTATTATATTTTATTCTTGTGATTATTAACAGTCACAAGAAATCCCACTTGCAGGTGTGAAATGTGTCCACACCTGCATGCCGCCTTCTGTTGACTTTATGAACCTGGTGTTGAATGAGACTACCGTGGTGATCTGTGATGCATCCGGTCTCCACTGTTGGTACCAAAAACTTCATACTGCTGGTCAGTGCAGCCGTTCCCTTGTGATGCAACCATACCCCAGACACTGGAATTATGGGATTAGCGGCGACTTCACAATGGTGAACACCACATCACAGTAAATGTAACGATTTGATACTCATCATGAAACAAAATAAATCAAAGCAATTTAAAATAATTTACCTGATGTGAAAACGCCCATGCATTAATAGTATTAGAAGCATATTGTAATTTGGCCGAGAACTATTATTTATCTGCGTAATAGTAATGACTTCTAAACAATCTGGTTGGTTGTTTACTAATTATTTTGCATAAAATGTGTGAAATGTGCTTGTCTGATCTAGAAAACGGAGTTAGACCAAATGTAAGCTTATCTTTTCTTCTTCAACGTCAGGAGGTTATTCAGAGTGTGTGTGACCAGCACAATGCATATTCTTGTCTTACTGAGTGTATGAGTGTGTGTGTGTGTGTGTGTGTGTGTGTGTGTGTGTGTGTGTGTGATTGTCCAGATAGCTGAACTCAATGGGAGTGTGGGGGTTCTTGGGTCCTTCCTGGAGATTTTGGAATACCAACTCCCGAAAAGGCGCATTGTGCGCACTGAAAGCATCATGCAGTGTGTGTGTTGGTGCTGTGTATGTGTGTGTAAATGTGGCCATTGTTGAGTGTGTGCTGCGGACACTGGGTCCTGTGTGTCAGGTCACCATTCTGTGCCAGGAGAAAGCTGTCTGTTCCCCTGCAGCTGGATGCTTCCACTGCCGAGCGCACTGACGCTAATGCGCCACGCTCCTGCACGCCATAGAGAAGGCAGAACTATACCGCCGGGATCACATATACATTATACACACACAAACATGCAATTTCATGCTCCGCTGTGCTCCTCCAGCACATATCGTCTGATTGCTCGGACCCGCTTCCCCTGCTAAACCCGCTCCGCTGAAACCTCACACGGCCAGTTGGTGCGTGAGATAAGGCGGCCGGGCGGATTGCTTTCAGATATCCGATAACGTCAGACGTGAATGTCTCAAGTGGCTCCTAGAGACCTCCGCAGAGGGTTTGTGTGTTTTTTACGCGTTTCATATCTGAATTTTTAGATCCTGAAAAGGTCTGATTAAATTATGAGCATTTTGTTTTTAATATGATGTGACAATTTTTGGCCAATGGTTTGTCTCATTGTAGCACCTACACTGGTAAATTTACATTTTCATGAGTTTATAGACAGAATGTGAAGATATTCTAGCTCAAACATTATATAACGCTGAACAAAAAAAAAAAGGTCCAGAAATATACTGTTTTTTTTTTTTTGTACAGTATTTTTTTTTTAAATTCATATCTGTGTCGACCACTGCCTCAGCTCACCTAGATTAGTAACATGCTGTAACCATGCTAGGAAAAAAGCAGCTATTCATTTATATCTGCACATATCGATAAAGCAAGTGTGAAGTGTTTAATCAGGATGGCACTCATTCCGAGACTTTTTTTTTTTACCTGGTATGTATGGGTGATGGAAATTAAATTTAGGGCTGTCAAAAAACAAGCAATGAAACACATTTAAAATAAACCAACATTGTTAACACCTAAGGGAGCACGTCCGTGGCAGCCAATGGTTGACAACATAGCTGCCAGTGCTTTGCAGGAATGAATTTGATTGGTTGGAACATGAAAAGCAATGTCATCTTGGCTGCATATGACGTCACCCCTTTTAAAGGGAATGGGAAGGGCGTCACACCACACTTACTTCTAAATATTATAGCAAACTTCACAAATTGCTCACTATTAATGAACCGGCCAGAATTAATCACGATTGTAAAAATAGTTTGATTGACAGCATGAGTTCAATGCTTAGCTGGTGACCTTTCCAGTGTGGTCCAAGGCTCGGTTTGAACCTTATGAACTGTCACCCACATTCGTCCGTCTGAGCTTTCTATAAACATTGAGGTGAACAGAAAGGACTGATAACTAGAAGGTTGCTGTTGACCCATCCTTCTTCTGCACTGAAACCTTTCCTGCCCGTGTTGGGCTGATTTGCATTGTTTGTGTCACAGTGCCAACGCGATCAAGAGCGAGAGTTGGTGTGTATTTCCATACATGGTAGTTGCAGCATCGCATGTGATAAAGATCTCCATGTGTGCATGTACACATCAGTGTGTGCCCCACGTGGAAATTACCTCGAATGAATAGGGGCCGTTCTCAGCTGTGAGAAATGCGGGGCTGCATGGCTCCTGCTCAGAACATCAGGAGTCGGAGACTAGAACACTTTCTTTTGTAAATTCTTTCATATTCATCTATGGATCCGCTTGGTTTTGTGTTATAGAACATGGTACTTGCAGATATAGAATTATATACTGCGGCGGGTTTAATTTTTTACCGCATTGCGGTTCGGATGCGGAACTACTGTTGCGTACGGGCAGTGCAAAATCATCCATAAATGCATCGGATGAGCATTTAACTGCCACAACTACTTCCTGAAATGAGAAAGGACTTCATGAATATCAAGTATTTTTTCCAGAAGTGGCTCATTAAAACCACCCAACCTGGCAAGACTGGCCACCTTTTAACAAAGTTAATTTTTAAGCTGTTTGTAGACCAACTCGTTTTTAGCATTGGTTTTTATGAGCGTTAATGTGTGTGGGCATGCCTGTGTGTGTTTGCTTTCAGGAGTTTTATGACTGGGTGAGGGACACGGACGAGCACGGCTTCGTGGTTGTGTCGTTCGGTGCAGGAGTGAAGTACCTTTCGGATGAAATTGCACACAAGCTTGCTGGAGCTCTTGGGCGGCTGCGACAGAAAGTCATCTGGAGGTACAGTCTTCTACTCCGCTCTGTCCCTTCTCAGTCTCTGCGGTTTGGAACAGGGGTGGCTTTAGAGGGCTTATCAAGGTCCGCGTGAGGTAATCATTACATCACGTCACTAAAACTGAGCCAAGTGGGCTCATGACCTTACAGCCCAGCATCTGAAGAAGGCACACACACAATAAAACTGCACGTTCAGTTTTTCTTACTCTTTAAGCCGTGCACTGATATTACTGCTAAATCACATTTATTTTGTGTGTGTGCGCGCATCCAAATGCATGTGTGTCTTTTATAATGAGCTAGGAGGTAAGGGTGCAACATAAACCCATAGGAAAATAGACTGCCACCTTGCTCTCTCTGTCTCACACACACACACACACACACACACAGTAATTAGGTATTCTACCTGCCGAGCGGCCTGTGGTCTCTTAGTAACAGCACCCTGTTTGTCATTAGGTAATTCATGCAAACAGCCTGACATGACACACACATCTTGAACACAAAGGACCGGCAGACCGAGCTCCGTCCCCTTCTCCAGTTCATCCTGAACACGTACGCAGGCTGTGTACGTGTTCTAAAGTGCCACTGCAAAAGGCGGTGGCTCCTGTATGTGTTGCTCGTATGTTCAAATGCATATGAGATTTTAAAGTAATAAAAAAGAAATATATAATATGGTTTTGCTGAGAAATTATCGACACGACAAATAACAAAATATAAAAAATATTATTTATATTTCATTTCTGACAACCTTATGGTATTTTTGATTCAATATGGTATTTTATAATTTGCACATCTGAAGGAGAAGAGAGGTTGTTAAGGTGCTTCACTTGGCAGATTCTTTCAAAATCTCTTTTAAAAGGACCACAAACGTGCTCAGTTGCTCTTTTTGTGCGGTTCATCAACAGGAATGTGCCAGTTGTGTAAGCCACGGTCTTACTTCAGTTCGAATAATATTTTTAAGCTTTTAGTTATGTTAGAACCTCTAGAGTAAGTACCTATTTGTGTGTGTCAGTGAACACTTCTCTGTGTTTCTGTAACCCAAGGTGTGTGTGTGTGTGTGTGTGTGTGTGTGTGTGTGTGTGCATGGGGAGGTGGTGTGTTCCAGCCATACCAGCTGTCTCTCTTGTTCCATTTTTAAAGAGGCATTTCTGCTTTGGCTCGCTGTGAGTGAATGCAGCCGTTGTTGTGGTGGAACGGTGCAGGCATGCTGATAAAGACAGCCAACAGGATGCATCAGCACTCACTTAAGCACTCATGGGACAAAAATTGTTATGTAGATTTTCATATATTTGCGTCTTTAAGAAATGGAAACCTGAATGTAATTCAGAGGAACTGGTGTCTTTCAACAGGTTCTCTGGAGTTCCTCCCTCAAACCTCAGGAACAACACAAGACTAGTGGAGTGGATGCCGCAAAATGACTTACTGGGTAATGTCCTTCTCTCTCTCTCTCTCTCTCACACACACACACTCCCACAGCAATGTTGAACCTTTTTTTTCCCCTCTTACCTACAAATATCCTTACAGACAATATAAGATTATAAGAAGAATCCCAAAGAACAAAATAAGCAAATACATAATAATCACAATAAACAATAATCACATACAATCCCCTTAAATGGCTAAACTCACTGCAAATTTAAAAGTAAAAATGTAAAAAAAATGTGTAAAAGTATAAAAGAGTCTTCAGTCACTTTTAATTATGTCAGTAGAGCCTGCGTGTCTGATAGCTAAAGGCAGATTATTCCAAAGTCTCGGGGCATATGAAGTCACCTTTCCACTCTACCCACCTTTCTGAGGACCTTAAAGTCCTGCTAACCTTGTAATCAGCAACTTGCTACTTCAGTGTTTTGATTACAAGTTTCAAAGGTTTTCATGGATAATTACATCAAGTTTATGCAAAGAGTCATTATTTTCAGTGTTTTTTTGCCCTGACATGCTGTCCATCAACTTCTGGGCCAAATCCTGACTGATGGCGACCCATTCCTTCTTAATCAGTGCTTGGAGTTTGTCAGAATTTGAGGGTTTTTGTTTGTCCACCCGCCTCCTGAGGATTGACCACAAGTTCTCTGTTGGATTAAGGTCCGGGGAGTTTCCTGGCCATGGACCTACAATTTTAATATATTGTTCTCCGAGCCACTTAGTTCTCACTTTGGCGTTCCATCATGCTGGAAAAGGCTTCGTTCTTCACCACACTGTTCTTGGATGGTTGGGAGAAGATGCTGTCGGAGGATGCATTGGTACCATTCTTTATTCATGGCTGTGTTCTTGGGTAAAACTGTGAGTGAGCCCACTCACTTGGATGAGAAGCAGCCCCACACATGAATGGTCTCAGGATGCTTTATTGTTGGCATGAGACAGGACCTTTTCTTCTCCAGACAATCATTTTTATAGATGCAATATAGGAGTAATCTTAGCAGCAATATCCTTGCCTGTTTTATGCAATGCAATGATGACTGCACGTGTAGCCCTGGTTAAAAGAGGAAGAACAATGATTTCAAGCATCACCCGCCTTTTAAAGCATCCAGTCTGATTTTCTAATCCAATCAGCATGACAGAATGATCTCCAGCCTTGTGCTCCTCAACACTCTCGCTGGTGTTAATGAGAGGATAACTGAAATGGTCTCAGCAGGTCCTTTTGGGGCAGGGCTGAAATGCAGTTCATCTGATCGTTCCTCATAACATTCTGGAGTATATGCAACCTGCCATAATAAAAACCGAAGCACTTTGTGAAAACCGTATTTGTGTCATTCTCTAAAATTTCGGCCATGACTGTACAGATCCACGTACAGATCCCAGTGACACGAAGCACTGACAACACACAAACTACAGATCCCATAATGCAGTGCTTTGACTTGACAAACGCAATCTTTAAACCGCAGAATCTGTACAAGAGCACTTGATGACAAATGGGTTGTGGAGCAGCTCGAAAATGTATTTTTTCATGCTTCAAAATTCACCAAAGTCACTCTGTGCATAGGGTCCTCAGTGTGACCGTAAAGTCCGCACTGTATTATGGGATCCGCAGGCCGTGCGCCACCAGCACATCACATCGCCGGACAAAGTGATCGATCTATACAAAGTGATCTCGCAAGACGCGACCGAGTTTGACGTGTTCTAGAATCTCGCCGTCTACAGACTACATTAACAATAAAACTCTGCCAGTGAAGAGCCAGCATTCTACTACTATCGTCATTCAACTACAATCAGTAGTTACAGGGACAGTTCCCCCCTGGAGCAACTTAGGGTTAAGTGTCTTGCTCAGGGACACAATGGTACTAAGTGGGATTTGAACCTGGGTCCATAGGTGAGTGTGTTACCCACTAGGCTACTACCACCCTTCTACTTTCTCAGCTGAAAAAAACATGACTGCACTCATTTTTTTATATGTAGGGAAGGTTTAAGTAGAAGTTTTTGATGTTCTAGATGAATGCAGCTCTGGAAAAAGTCGAGACCTCAGCAATTTATCTCGTACCAGCTGAATGATGCTGGAATAATGCTAATCCTCCCTTGTTTGGTGAGGTTGGGTTGATCTGAACATCTAATCAGCAGGCCTTTGTCTTGAAGGTCTGTTGAAGTACGGAATTCAACGGCAGGCTAAGAAACAGACTGGGTCTCTTTTTTTTTTTTTACAGAGCTGTATCTGTGTCCGTGTTTCTCTTTGTCCCCTCCTCTGTCCCTGAACAATATCCGTGTTGTGCATCCTCTCTGTCGCCCTCCCTCCCGGGTCATTGTATGAGGTGGCGTAAGGTCACCAGTCAGTGCTCTCACTGTCTTCCGCCTTCCTTCCATTTAACTTTCCATTCATCTCCATCTCGCTTTTCATCTCGTTGGTGTTCCCACAGCCAAGACCATAGATGTTGTGCAATAGAAACTGTCCGCCAGCAGGTGGCACTTTAACATGTGCTTTTATGGTTTGGCTAATCCAAATATTCTGCCAGCAAAAATCTTTGAAAATCAAAAGTGAATCTAAATCATCTCCTGCGAGGCAATTGGGGAGATTTTTGATTTGTAGTACAAAATTTCAGCATGTGACCTGTAATGACCTGTAAGTCAAAAACATCCATATTAAAGTCCTTTTAAAACATCCAATCTTCATGTGCACTACACGTTGCACACAACATTTAGGCTATGAACTATTTAAGTCTATTTAAAATAAATATCTGAAGATCTCCCCCCTCCTTCCCTTTCAGCACCAGTTGTAAAATGAACGCTTTAAAATGAGTGAATGAAAAATAAAGCTAAGATTAAACAGAAGAATGTTTCCTGTCTGGGACTCACACAGCAGGGACAGATCTTCTGGACATGTGAGTCTTAAAAAAGACTGGAACTTTTTCTGCATATTTTTTCTTCCCCCCTTGGTGATTTGGCGAGAGATCAGAATACAAAATCTGTTTGACTTGATCTTAAAACGATATCTTAATCTTGCGCCAGAGCTTTTCTAGTCCGTTTGGGGTTTTCTGGCCTATGAATGCAGCGATTTTAAAGCTGTTAGTTAGAAGAAGAGGAGGAAACCAGACCTGTCTTGGTGCTTTCAGGGTCTGGAAAGGTTAACTGGGTGTCTCTTTACCGCTGTTCTTTAATCTCACTTCCAGCACCCCCACAGAGTGTCTGTATACAGTATAATGGACTTATAGCTAATTTGTGCTTGTGTGTGTGTGTGTGTGTGTGTGTACATGCAGGCCACAACAACACGCGTGCATTTTTGAGTCACGGTGGCTTGAATAGCATCTATGAGGCCATGTACCACGGCGTTCCCGTGGTGGGCGTCCCTCTTTTCGGCGATCACTATGACACCATGACTCGTGTGCAGGCCAAGGGCATGGGCATCATGCTGGAGTGGAAGAGGATGAGCGAGGAGGATCTGCACTCAGCTCTGGTCAGCGTCATTACAGACAGCAGGTACTGGACACACATCTGTACACACGTGTGTTTGCAGCTAGGGCCATAACAGTTGATAGGTTTTGATACATTTTCAGATGGAAATGCCCATTAGAAGCCACTATGTCTTCCATTTCACGTTGGTTGTTATTCATTGACTCTTTTTATAAGCTCAGTGGGTCCTACCATGGTAAACACTATCATTATACTGACCTCACTTTTAATAACTTAATTGAGAGTATTTCGTGAGGTGAGAAACATAAGGGTGTGAGTGACATCAAATGAAAGCTATTGATCAGATCTTTCAACTGGGAAATGGATATTAATAAACTTGTAATAATTGCATAGTGATTAAATAAAAAACAAATGACACTGAATACACTAAGCAGTTGGTGCCAGTGTTTAACCTCACCCCTTAAAAAAAAAAAAAAGGTGAGGTGATTGTCACTTGTGATACACAGCAGCACAGCACACAGTGAAATTTTTCCTCTGCATTTATCCCATCACCCTGAGTGAGCAGTGGGCAGCCATGACAGGCGCCCAGGGAGCAGCGTGTGGGGACGGTGCTTTGCTCAGTGGCACCTCAGTTGCACCTTGGCAGTTCAGGATTCGAACGGGCAACCTTCTGATTATGGGGCCGCTTCCTTAACCGCTAGGCCACCACTGGCAATGTAGAATGTACATATTATTTTATTATTTTATAGCTACCACTACAATATACATACTAAGGTAATGTCAAGTTAAACTTGAGGACTTTATGTATATTTTATTGGGAAGAAAGGAAAAGGAACTATCAAATATCAAAAGGTTTTGTTACTGTGAGTTATTATTGCCATCTGTTGGCAGATGTATGCATGCACATGCTTGTGCATGTAGACAAACACACGCACACACTTTCTATACCTATGTGAAAAATATGTAATATGTGTGTTATAATTGTGTAACTTTCTACCTGTAACGACAACCACAAGGCACCGAATACAAAGCAAACACAACCTGTAAAAAAAAAAAAAAAAAAAAGTTGACATACACGAGAGAAACTTTCCTGTTTCAGTTATGAATTCATAAATGCCTGTGATCGTTTACTGGTATTGTGGGCAAAAAGTCATCAGATTCCTTTTACTCCATTCTCTATGAGTGACTGACCATGTTGATGTGTGTAGGTATCGGGAGCGGGCACACATGCTGTCAAACATCCACAAGGACCAGCCCGGTCATCCTGTGAGCAGAGCCGTTTACTGGATCAGCTACGTCCTCCGTCACCATGGCGCCCTGCACCTCCGCTCGTCCGTCTACACCGTCCCTGTCTACCAGTACTTCCTACTGGATGTTGTGGCCGTGTTGGTGTTGGGCTTCTTTCTTCTTCCCTACTGCCTGTACCGAATAGGCAGAGCTGTACAAGCAAGGTTTAGAAAAGGGGCGGAGTCGGCGACGGCTTCCAAGGAGAATGGACACTGTCACAACGGCGTTCTGAACGGGAAGCACAGACGCAACGGACATATCAAAAGTAATGACAAGAAGCTGAAGTAAACTACCAGGGTAAACAGGTGGAGATCGACAAGCAAACATCCACAGCACACAGAGAGCAAGAGATTTTATAGAGTTATATATATATATATATATATACACACACACACACACACACACAATACCAATGCAGCAGAAACACACACAGCAAGAGCAGGCGGCCAAATTACAGACCAACCGAAAATTCATGAACTGGAGGAGGATGTGGAGTTTGATGTTTGAGTTTGAAATCTGCTCCCTCTCTTGTTCTCTCTGTTTGCACTTGTTCTGTGGAATGGTGTGAATGTCGGCATGCAGTTCTCCTGAATGTCACGTCTGTCCTTGAAAACAGGGAGAAGAAGAAATAATTTAAATAATTTAATCTCTGGAGTTAAAGTTCTTATTTTTTTTTTTTTTACGTGAAACTGTGCAGTTCCGCTTCAGGTATATGTACATATTAAGTTGTATTTATTTCAGTAACAAACTAATGGACGATAGCGATAACTTTAATTCTCTAGTCAACATGGTTGATTACGACAAAACCCAGTGCTCTTTTGTAATTACATTTTGGCAAGTAAAAATGCTTCCACACCGTCCGTACGAGCCTCTGTTGTGACCTTTGACCCTGTGGTGTCAACACCAGCTTTCCCGCTGGTGTCATTTTCAAAGGGTCAATATGAAAGGATGCGTTATTTTAAAAAACGGTCAGAATGGTGATGATGAGTTTAATATCACTTTGTAGATAGCTCAGTGGTGTTTTTTTTTTGCTTCTTTTTCCCCCTTTTTTGGTAACACCTGTGTGTTTTGTGTTGCGAACTGAAGAGCGAAGCACCCACCATATGCCTGTGTTCATACGCTACGTTTTGTTTAAAATTAGGATTGTGTGGACGACTGACAACGCAAACACACCCGAACCAGCTCCTCCCGGATGTACTCGGGGCAAAGTCGCAGCGGCCGCAGCCGAGACATCCGTAGAAACTCGCGACTGCTGACGTGTCTGCGTGACGTGACCATATCCATTCTGAGACAGACAAACGGCTGAAACCCTAGTTCGATATGAAATACGAATTCCTTTTTTTTTTTTTTTTGTCCTCCTAGTATTACGATTCCAGCTGACGTTTTTTTTTCCTCTTTTATTTATTTGGCCCAAAGATAACACATTTATTTCATTCTGTAATCAGCCTCTCACACAATACTGCCATGTCAACCATGTTTTTGGGAGTAGTGTTCTTTAGTGCTATTTATTCATCTCCGGAAGCGCCTTAATATGCCTCCGAGGTATTAATGTTTTTTTTGGGTTTTTTTTTTGCCCCTATCAGTACTACAGTACTGCCACCCGCACCCACGCACACCCAGTGATAAATGCCGTTCTCTACGAGCCTTAGAGGCCTGCCTTGCAGCACTGCAGAAGACTTTCATACTTGAATTTATGATAAGCTATTGCTAATGGCGCCGAGCACGTCCACAATCAGCTCGGGCGGAAAGCTACTCGCAGGCGGGCGTGCCAAAGCCATGACTGGAGAAATGGCACACACACACACACACACACACACACACAATCACTCAAACGCACACACAGGCCGCAGACCTGCCCTTGTTTTCTCAGTATTAATGTAACACGGTCCAGCAGTGAAGAGGATTTGAAAGGCCGCTTGCCGTAACCAGCCCCCTCTGCCTCGCTCGCTCGCTCACTGCGCGCCGGCTTAACAAGTGAGAATGCATTTCACCGCGCTGCGTGCCGCTTGCTATGTTTGTTGGTGTAAAACTTTCCCCGGCGAATATCCGTATCCACTCCCTTGCTCTCCTCGTTCATTCACGGCTGCTTGTACTTCTGCTCTGTAATGTTTATTTTGTTTCATTTTTTACATAGATTTAAATATGTTAAACTGTCTAAAATATTTTAAATGTGTGTCTCATGTTGTAATGTAAATATACAATGTGTAAACAGAGAATACTAATGCACAATAAACACTTCACATTTTGTTTGCACGTCTGTCATTCTCATTGGAATTTGAACTTTGCTAGAAAGGGGTGTATGCCGGCTGGTGTAAAAGTATAATATCCTTTATTCAGTCTTTTGTCAGTATTGGGGTGTCAGGCCTGTGAAACAAAAAAGCATAAAAATGGCTTAGATCAGGGAAGCAATACTGGAAACGGGGGTGCCGGTTAGTGTTGTGGCCTCACACGCCATGGTGGTGAGTTCTCGGCTCCGGCTTTGTGTGGGCGGAGTTTAACACACTCCTGTGTTGCCGTTGGTTTTCTCCAGACCTTCTGGCTCCCTCCTGTCAACCCAAAGCATGTACACCGGGTAAATTGCTGAATCCAAATTGTACTTAGGAATAGTGAACAAGTGAACAGGGGAGTCATAAGCCAGGGTGCAGTCGTGTGATGTAGGGGGCATTTCCGCGAAGCACGTATCAAAGCTTGCTTCGTTTAGGGGAGGAGCCCTAAAAGAAATAATGACGTCCGAAGCTTCGCCCCCTGGCTGTACTATGAAGCAATATAAACCCCAAAAGCTCCATTTAAAATGTGGGATTTTGCTTGCATGTCCCAGTCTTGTGCAGGTGTACAATCTTGTCCCTGGTGTCCTTAGACTGCTCTCTGGTCTTGACCATGGTGGAGGTTGGAGTCTGACTGTTTGAATGTGTGGACAGGCGTCTTTTATACAGATAACCAGTTCAAACAGTAGCCATTAATACAGATAATGAGTGAATAGTAGAAGAGCTTCTTAAGAGGTCTGTGAGGGACGTAATTCTTGCTTGTTTATAGCTGCTAAATACAGTGGTCAAAAATAAAGGGAACACTTAACCAACATAATGTAATGCCACAATGGGTGGAAATTACAGGCAATTAGCGAGACGTCCCCAATAAAGGCGTGGTCCACATCGCAGTTCCTGAGCTTTCTGGCCGATGTTCTGATCACTTTTTGAATGCTGGAGGTTTCGCTCTAGTGGTAGTATGACACGAAATCTACAACCCACACTAATAGCTCAGGTAGTGCAGCTCATCCAGGATGCACATCAAGGTTTGCTGTGTCTGTCAGCATAGTGTTCAGAGCATAGAGGCGCTACCAGGAGACAGGCCAGAACATCAGGAGATGTGGAGGATGATGTAGAAGGGCAACATCCCAGCAGCAGGAGCGCTACCTCTGCCTTTTGCAAGGAGGAACAGGAGGAGCACTGCCAGAGCCCTGCAACATGACCTCCAGCAGGCCTGTGTCAGAAGCAGACTACATGAAGGTGGTATAAAGGCCTGACGTCCACGGTGAACGTTCCAAACACCATGCTGCATGTTTGGCATTTGCCAGAGAACACCAAGATTTGTAAATGCACCACTGGCGCCTCACAGAAGAAAGAAGGTTCAAAATGAGTCAGTAATAATACCTCTGGTCAGTAATGGTGTGGGGTGGCATTTCATTTGAGGGCCACACAGCCCTTCATGTGCTAACCAGAGGTAACCTAACAGCAATTATGTACCAAGATGAGATCCTCAGACCCCCCGTGAGACCATATGCTGGTGCTGTTGACCCTGGTTGCAATGTAAGACAATGCTATACCTCATGTGGCTGGACTGACAAAGACGAAGGCATTGATGCAATGGACTGGCTCACCCGTTCTCCAGACCCGAATCCAACTGGGACATCATGTCTCGCTCCATCCACCAACGGCGTGTTGCACCACTGACTGGCCAAGAGTTGCCGAATGCTTTAGTCCAGGTCTGGGAGGAGATCCCCCAGGAGACCATCCGCCACTTCATCAGGAGCATGTCCAGGTGTTGTAGGGAGGTCATACTGGAGGCCACACACACTACAGTGTCTCATTTCCAGATCATGGGTTGATACATTTTATTTCCATCCATAATTTTTGTGTTATTTTGTTGTCAGCACATTCAACTATGTAAAGAACAAACTATTTAATAAGAATATTTCGTTCTCTCAGATCTAGGATGTCTTATTTTTGTGTTCCCTTTTTTTGTGTTTTATGCACCTTTTTACAAATAAATTCTTTAAAAATCACACAGTGAGGTTTCCTGGATTTTTTTTACATTCTGTCTCTCACAGTTAAAGTTGTACCTATGATGAAAATTACAGACCTGTCTCATCTTTTTAAGTGAGGGACAGAAAGGTGGGGTGTGGAACCAATGGAACTGATGGACAGGGTTGGGGAAAGGAACAGTTTATTGTGTCAACCAAGGTAAAACATTTAGAAATGAGCCACCACGCTGTGCGCTGAACACTGTCCCCTCTCCCGGTCACGAGCGGAAGAGACGCTCAGGACATTCCTCAAGGCTACACTTGGTCCTGCATGGCACACAAAAGACCCAGACACACAACCTGCACCCCCTGCGGCGTCCAGAGGCGCTGAACATCACAGTACGTTTTTTTGCCCCACCGTATTTCCGCTCACCGGACTTTGGTGTAAATATGAATCGTATGAATTGTTTTTATACCTTTGTTGGTCCAGTAAATAAATATTGAAGATTCTAAATTGTATGATGTGCATGATGTTGCTAAGATTCATTTACATGGTTAGTGCACAACCATACAGTACATAATTTATGTAGCCTCTTGGCATGCCGCCGGTGAGATGGCGGCATGCCAGTAGCTCGCAGCGTCCTCTCCGCTTCCACAATGGTGTTTAATTGTGGATTCTTTCGTTTTTTTATTGGGGAAAACGATGTCCTGCTGCGGAGAGCAGGCCTCCAGGTCCCGGTGTTGGCCCATGCCGCTGCCCGAGGGAAACGCCGCCGCAAGCGGTGCGTGAGAGACCGTTGTCCGAGCTAGGCTAAAGTCAGCCGGCAATAAACTGGACTACATCAAACTACAGCGGAATATAGAGACCGCTGCGTCTTTCTTTTCACCGAGACGTTGCTCAGCGACAGAATTCCAAATGCCGGCTGTGTGGTAAGACCCATGCCGGAATGGTGTTTGTCTCTAGCTACTGTTCATCGCTGGTGGAGCTAATGCAGACCTTTATATTTACCGCGGGAATTCACCTCTGTTTTTATTATTGGAGTGTACATTCCACCCGGCGCAAATGCGAAGGACGTGCTTTACGGAGCTGTTAGCGATCTGCAGAATGTACGCCCTGACGGACTGGTCATTATTGCCGGGGACTTCAACCATTCAAATCTCTAGTCAGTTCTCCCTACATTCCATCCACATGTGGACTTTACGACGAGATAGGACAACACACTGGATCTCGTATACACTAATGTCGTAAGTGCGAACCGGGCGGAGCCCCGTCCCCATCTCGGCCAATCAGACCACATCACTGTTATGCTAATTCCAGCATACAGACCGTTGGTCAGATGCAGAGAACCTGGCCAGGGGCCATTTCTGCTCTTCAAGACTGCTTCGAGTGCACTGACTGGCAAAACCAATGGCGACAACACCATCAACTTGGAGCAGCGATGCGTGCACATGGGCAGAAAATCCACAGCCACATCCAGGACAGCACTGACACGTCACGTGGCGCATGTGGGTGGTAGTGGCCTAGTGGGTAACACACTCGCCTATGAGCCAGAAGACCCGGGTTCAAACCCCACTTACGACCATGGTGGCCCTGAGCAAGACACTTAACCCTAAGTTGCTCCAGGGGGACTGTCCCTGTAACTACTGATTGTAAGTCGCTCTGGATAAAGGCGTCTGATAAATGCTGTAGATGCATGTGGCAGGACATCCAGGCTGTCAGAAACTACAGGACTGCAACAGTGACCCGTCCCTACCAGATGCGCTTAATGACTTCTACACAATTCGGCAAACAGAACGATGTGACTGCGAGGAAATCCAAACCTTCTTCCTGTGATCAGGTGCTGTGTTTAACCACAGCGGATGTGAGGAAAACTGATGTGAGAGGCTGCTGGAACAGACAACATCCCTAGAAGATGCTCAGAGAATGTGCAGACCAGCTGGCAGATGTCCTCACCGACATCTTCAACATCTCACTGAGCACTGCCGTTCAAACGTGTCTCAAGGCCACCACCACCCGTGCCGAAGAGACTTTAATGTCAACGACCCCTGTCCCATTACACTTACACCGACTTACACCATGATGAAGTGCTTTGAGAGGCTGGACTCCACCCTGGACCCACTGCAATTTGCATATCGTCCAAACTGCTCCACAGACGATGCCATCGATACCACCCTCATCTGACCCTCAACCACCTGGACAATAAAGACACACACACACACGAATGCTGTTCATAGACTTCAGTTCAACATTCAACACCATCATTCCTCAGCACCTGGTCGAGAAGCTGAGCCTGCTGGGCCTGAACACCTCCTTCTGCAACTGGATCTTGGACTTCCTGGCGGAAAGACCTCAGTCTGTCCGGATCGTGAACAGCATCTCCAGCACCACCACACTGAACACTGGAGCTCCTCAGGGCTGTGTGCTCGGTCCAATGTTGTTCACCCTGCTGACCCATGACTCCAACCACATCATCAAGTTCACCAATGACATGACCGTGGTGGGTCTCATCAGCAAGAACCATGAGTCAACGTACAGAGAGGAGGTGCAACCACTGACAGACGGGTGTAAGGTCAACAATCTATTTCTGAATGTGGACAAAACGAAGGGACCACTCTCCACTGAACATTGACAGTTCTTGTGTGTTCATCTAGTGGAGAACCTCTGGAATCTCAACACCAGCTCAACAGCCAAGAAAGCCCAGCAGTGTCTTTACTTCATGCAGAGGCTGAGGAAAGCCTGTCTCCCACCACCCATCCTCACCAACTATTGAGGGACCATTGAGAGCATTAGGGTTTAAGTGTCTTGCTCAGGGACACAATGGTGGTAAGTGGGATTTGAATCTGGGTCTTCTGGTTCATAGGCGAGTGTGTTATCCACTAGGCTACTACCACCTCGGGACATACTACCACCGCATGGGACCACATTTTTTTTTTTGTTAAATGCTACTCTTGCCCTCTGTTTGTACTTTATGTAGCCCAGTGTGTCGGTGTCGCACACATTGTAACTTTGTTTAATTGTTCATATATTACATGCAGCACCAGGTCTCATTTCACTATGTTCTGTCTAACATGTAGCTGAAATGACAATAAAGCTCAGTAGCACTGCAAAATGAACCCCTACAGAATCTCAGAGTTTCCTCTGACTTCTTATATTTGCACATTTATGTTGCCTTAGTAACAGCGGCAGGTCAAAGTAGAGCCTAATCACTGCCTCAGACATTTAGAATTAGACTTAAAGAAAAGATTCATATATGAGGAAAAGCAAACTAGTTATTTTGTGCATCGGCTCAATCACCAGGGAAAAAAGCACCGTTCCCCCTCCTGTCCACCTTTAGCAAAATGTCTGCACATGGGACCCATCATAACAAGACCCTTCATCAGAACGGATCCCAGAACGAACAGAAGCTTTGTAGTGTTTTCCACCATAAAGCCACTTGTTGTGACACATCAGTGGAACCTTAGTGGTTCTGGGACGGCACTTCAGCGTTCTCCTCCTCCCGGGAGAAAGACGGAGAGAGAGAGAGAGAGAGAGAGAGAGAGAAATAGTGTAGTTGTGTGGCTGCTGATGTGTGCTACTTAATCTTGATCTGCCACCACATTGTGTGTGTGCGTATGTGTGTTTTATGGGTGCTCAATCTCAGTCTACATTTGCAAGTATCAGCAGCCCCATACGGATTTATTGTTATTGACAAACTCCTCAATCTCTGCAAACATACGCCCATATGATGAGTTAGCATCACACCTCATGCTGTTGCAGCATTTATGCATACCTCATCATCTTCAGTCCTCTCCACCCCCTCCAAATCATACAAAAACTCGAAATTTTAAACTGACCGAGGAACAGAACGCACTCACTTTTGATGCAACATATATTGGATTTAACATTTTTTTAATGATAAAGATGTAATCATGTCATATGATATATGGTAGTTGTTGATTTCTTGGCTTTGCTGCTGTGATGCTGCTGTTGCATTGGACGGATCATTTCCTGTTAATGGCCAGCAGAGGGCGGTGCTGCACCTTCTGTAAATCAACACTGCGTGGGATGCAAAGGAAGTTAAACTCTATTTGCTTTTTTTTTTTTGCCCTCATTTTATGTTCTTTTCTCGCCTCTGCACTTCCTATCAAGATTATGCAAATGTCTGAAGGAAGAACGTGTGCGAGAGTGAGACAGACAGGGAGCGTCCTCACACTGCACACTTCCTGTTTGTCTGCATACAAAGCAGCCAGTTACAAATGAGGTCAAGGTCGAAGGCAGACGGAGATGGATGCGTGCACGTCTGTACAGGTGTTTATCCATCTGTAAATGACCCTGACGCCACCCATGCAGGCAGTGAGAGGGACACGTTTGTGTTTGTCTCTGTGCTATAATCTCAGGAATCAGGAAGGTGTTTCGTGCGATGAGAGGATCCGACTGTGACATCGCTGTCAGCTCGGCTATGATAAGGAACACCCGGCAGAGATTCAATCAGACCGAGTGTATCAATCACTCCTGGGTGCACACTCACACACTGCGGTAAAATATTCATACCAGTCACACACAGACACACACACACACACCGCATCCCTCTTTGCTCTTCATATCAATCTGCCCGTGTCTGGTTATTAATCTTCATGAAAAATTGTTCAGTGTGCGGTCACACCAACACACACACGTATTTGTATAAGGATCTGTGTCACGGTAATGTGCATAACAATGGCGGACATTGTCTAATTAGTCTGTGTGGGTAAGTGAGTGAGTTTATCTCTTTAGTAACATTGTCACTAGCATTATCTCTACAAGTTGCTTGACTTGGGCCAAAATGTGCAGATAAATAATGAACTTTTGTTCTTTTATTTTTCGTCGCATGAGCCCATTGCTACCACCCCACTACTTATTCTAATCAGTCAAATCAAAGTATGTAATATGTATTCAGATAAATGTTCCACTAAAGTGATTTCTAAGGGTACATTTGATACCTCATGGTGAGTTATTATTTGAATGAAGAGAATTAAATTAAAAACCCAATCTGCTGAGGGAACAGACTGTAATCAACGATTAAACCACGGCTTGTGGACTAGAAACACACAACGTTTAACAAGCAAGCATCAGTGCTGCCCAAAGAAGAACCTTCTGTGGGAACCCAACTGTCACATCCTGGGGTTCAGGAGGGGAGAAGGTGCAGAATTCGGACGCGGTGGAACTCAAAAGGATAATATTTTAATAAAAGTAAACAAGCCAAAATGGATAAATGGACAAAAAAGGGAACTCAAACAAACCCGGAGGTGTGTGACAGTCGTCAGGAGCTGAAAGTAAAGATAAGTACATAACAGTCCACTTTTATGTCGCAGTACCCACATTTACACATACATTATAACCTACAAAATTTATAATAATAATGTGGTAAATTAGTCAGCTTGGACAACTTTATGGCCTCATTCCCTTGTAACTGAAGACAACTGATGCAAATGATTAGACAAATAAATTATTTGCCACGTTTCACAGACCTCTTGGGGTCCGTGGAGCCCACAGCGAACCACAACCCTGGAGATCTACTGCTGCTAAGATGGCCATTATTAATCAGAACTGATGACTGACTTGCATGGGGGATGAGGAAAGCAGAGAAAATGATAGAAAATGATAGAAAAGTAGAAAATGACACAAGGGCAGTGTGGGTGGATTGGGCCGAAGCCCTTGCATGTCGGTGCTGAGGCAGAATGTTAACCAGGCCCTTCTCCATCTTCCATCTCCTGAGGACTGCTGAGGTCAGATCCGATCTCTTGCTCTCCCTCCGGCCTCTGTCATCCCTCGTTTTCACGGTTGCTCAGGGGAACAAAAGAATGATATTCTTTTGAAACATCTATTTATTTTTGATCCATAGTGTTCCCTCCATCCTTGCTTCCCTCCCTCGTTGTTATTGCCCTGCATCATCGCTCATTTCTCACCATTTTAACCCATCTACGATATCTGCCCCCTCTTCCTTTCTCCTACATCATAAGAACTATCTGAAGCTTGACATTCCTGTAACTTTTTACTTCATAACAATATATTTGTATTGACTGATCTTAAACTGTATTTCATGGTTAGGAGTGAATGAAACGAATGAATGATACAGTGGTACTGAGTCAGCAGAGAGAAATTCCCCTCTAACTCGAAATTCCTTGACCTTGGCAGAGTGTTTTAGAACAGTTATGGTAAGAGTTGTGCAGAAGTGCATGTTGGTGGAAGTGCTGACGTCGCCTCACACTGTGCTTCAGCACCACCAGAACTGTCCAGCTGGGTAAGAAAGCAGATTTTGGATTGCAGCGTCTGGAGACATCATGTCAGGTGATGACATACCCTAAGGCCATTGTTCTGCATGGCCGTGAGCAACATCATCTGAAGATGACAGAAGGAGGAGAGAAAATCTTGGAGGGAGAATGGAGGGCACTATTTTGAAACTGGTGCTAAGCGCAACAGTACAACAGCATAACTGCTAAGTGGCGTCCCCACACACTGCACTCCGGGATCCTGTCATAGCTGCCTAAAGCAGAAGCCTCTTTTCGACACATACGTGTGCCACCATATGCTGTGCTGCAGTGTTTCACAATGACAATCACTTCACTTTCACTTTTTTTTTTACCTTTTAACACTTCACACTAAGGCTTGTTTGCTAGTGTAAGAAGTTACATGAAGCTAAATACAACCTGAAAGAAACACATTGCTTCTGCATGTATTGTAATGAGAACCTGTCCTGCATGACAGCTGTCAATCATTGGGCTTCACCCCTTATAATTTTTTTTTATAAAAAAATATTAAAAGAGATTGAGCTCTGGGTGACATATTTGACAAAGATCATTAGTCCTCAGAATGAGTGATGCACTGTTGAATGCATTTAATTTCATGCTTATTACATGACTATATCAGAATATTGTCAAAATGGTGTTTAGGTTTTTTTGCCCTTTATTTTTTGAACAATTGAAATCTACACAATTTTTTTCATGTGCAACAATAATGTGCAAGAGCTCATTTCCCTTCACAAAAAGTGTTCTGTGCCATCAAAAAATTATATAATTACAGAACCAACTGGCACCATGTTGTATTTTGTCTACAGAAAGATAAAGACAGAAGGATGCATTTTTCAGAGGAAATTTTATTTTGTCCACAAAAGGAATTTTGACCACAAAAAAAAAAAAAAATCCTCAGTAGCCGGCATGGGCAACACGGGCAATTGCCCAGGACGGCATCATAGTGGAGGGTGGCACCACGGGCTTCTGCAATTTTTGTGTGCATGCACACATGCTGCCCCGACATCATGCCAGCACATTTTTGGGATTGCATGGGCACCGATGGCTTTTCTATTCCCACTTGCAGGGAGTAAGGGCGCCCCGGCCTCTTGCGAGGTGCGCCTGCTGCTTGCCGCAGAGGGCGGCGGGAGATTCTCTGAATCCGGATGCTGGAGCGGCATCTAGTAATAACCGGCTCGTGAAAAATAAAACAAAATAATCACAAAACCACCAGACATTATGATATAGACTTATCATTTGCACTAATGTGTTTTAAATCCTGTCACACCCATAAATGCGGGAAATCACAATAGATTTTTCCTGAAAAAAAATCCCCTGCCAGAGGGGATGTTCACCCAGGGCACCGATCAGGCTAGGATCGCCCCTGGGCATCCTGGTAACATGGAGTCACAAACCGCCATGAGGCTGCAACTTTTTTGACAGCCATCTTTTAAAAAAAAGCAGAAACAAACACTTTAAAATACTCTGTATCCGTTTTAAACGGCTGTGTAAATAAACTGCTGGGAATGGATTTTTGTTATTCATATTATATGCATAATTATAGAATTAAGGCCAAATAATTTTTTTGACCTCAGAATGAATTTATACAGGAAGTTCTGCTTCTCACACACCATACCTTCATTTTGATCCCTCTTTAAATTCCCCTCAAACCTCCACACATACACGCCTCTCTCTGCTTCTCTCACACCATCTTTATTCCATCATTCTCATTCTGAATGGTGCGGATCTGTCGTTCACCCATGAAGGCACTTTAGCTGTGATGTTCCATCACTGTCACCCATGGCCCGGGCACCCCACGTTGGAGAAGTGTTTGATGAATGTTTCCCTCTCAACCTCCCTCGCCGCCTCGTTTAGGACCCTCTTTTAAGGATGTATCTCATTCGTCTTTCGGGGAGGTGTCCTTTAGGTCCATATGAGATGCTCCGGCATTGTCACAATTCATTCAGAAGCGTGCACTGGCTGAGAAAAGGACACACCTAATTTAAGGTTGACAAGAGACACACAACCATTTCTGCGACTCAGGTTACAGCTGTTATTGGATCAGAGTCAATAACAGAGAAGGTTATCGCCAGACCGAGCCTGTCTTACAGTCTGCAAAATCCCAGGAATGCTTATCTGGGATTAGCGATTTCATTAGTGACACAGATTAGGACAATAATGACTAATGATTAGTGTGCCTTGGCAATGTAACAACATGAAACAAAAAAGTAGTTATTCTTTAATAACGTAGTGAGCTCAGTGCAAATGAATCTTGTTTGGATAGTAGTGGTTGAGGGCCTGCTGAAAGTAATTCCCCTCCTACGATCTGCTTACAGCGCCCCCTGTCGGTGGATGTCCGCTTACGCCATGTGCTTGTTTGGGAAACGGGTGTAAGAACTTAACAAACGTTCAGGAGATGAACATTCGAGGTGGATCACTGTGACCATTTGGGCTGAGTTTGAAAGGTTACAGCTTTCTCAGTTTACCCAACCTAAAAAGAAATTACATCATAGATATCTAGTCATTTACAGTAATTTTATCAATAAATTATTTATAAGGTGTATTATAATTTTTAAATGATTTATTATTTAAGATTATTAAAGCAACAGATGCTGTTATTCCCAATTATTTTTTTTACAGCCATGGGGAATCATAAGAGTGTTAATGATGCTTTAAATTTCAGTTCTTTCTGATCATATTATTTGCAGTCCTAACATCATGTAACAAGCTGCTGGTCTTCAGTTTATTGGTAAGGGTTTTAAAAGTCCTTATCCTTGCAACAACCATTCATAAATAATGACACAGTACAAAGAAATGCATTACTGGTATTTGTAATTTTATTACCCCATTACATCATAATTAAGCATGTCAACATTTAGATGTTAATTACTGCTCCCACATTCATTACACTCACACAGTTCAACATTTTTATACTTTCATTTGACAGCCCTAATAGTAATAAAAGTTTACTGTTAGAACAGATCATTTTTTGGTCAACTGCTGCATTATTTGTGCTGGAATGCTACATTCTGATAATGTTCTGGTAGAAAGCACATTTTAATGATTAAATAAAGAAGGTAGAAGTAGGTAGGTAGAATTCAGGCCCGCTTTGACCTTTGTCACGATTCCTGTGTGCCTGCATCAGTCTTCATTTTTGTTATTTACCTTCTCCCCAGGGCTGTGCTGCACTCTTAATCATTTTTATCATGTGTGTCTCCTAGAGTACCCCCTCCGTTGACTGGAGCGGCTGCACTATTGGTGTTTTGAAGCCCTGAGGGTCCGGCTGTCTGGGGCCGCAGTTTCAGTTGACCTTGTGTTTGTGCTGCAGATTAGTGTGTGTCTATGTGTCCTCATTTCTCTCCCAGCACAAGTAGCCAAGATAAGTAACAAAACCGGACTCCGGTTGCAAGCCGCAATGTGGGCTTCAATCATGTTACTCCGACCAAATCAATCACCATGATTCATATTTTGAAAGCCAAGTTCTGTCCTGTGAAAAATGTCATCTGTGTGGCCACATGGGGTTGAATTTGAACTTTCTTTTAATAATATTCATGATCAATTTACCGATCAAATAAGACAGGAATTGACTTTACACTTCAAATTGAGGCAGATTTCCAGAATGCATAAATGCTTCACCTTGCCAATGCAGCTTTGATTGTAGGGCAAGACGATATAAAAGTCAGTTCACTATCTTCAGCTCATCAAGGCAACACACAATTCTATCTGCCATTCTAACGTTGACATTAAAGACTGGACAGCAGAAATAAACAGAGGCGGTGAGATTGGGATCCTTTCGGGAAGCCGCTAAAGAAAACTGACCCTGCAAAATATGTGCTGAAATATTCATGCAAATGTAACGTGAAAGCCAGACACAACAACAGGTGCATCTGGATTCGTCTCTGCCGCACTTTATTTTGGGTGAATGGGGGAATGAGTGGCAGGAAGAAAGAGTGATGGTGCTCTAAAAATATTACCAGACATTACAAATTCATTTCTCAATGTATTTGACTGATTCCACCACCTCCTCATTTGCATGAGAATGGGCCCTGGCCCATCGTTGCACAGCACCTAATAGAGGGACCCATTTTCCCATGATGCCCAGCATGTTCCATGTGCAATTACAGCCTGAATTTCAAACCAATGAATATAAATGCCACAGGACAAATTTAGAAATACAGGTGATTAGTATTAAAATCAGCTCTTTCGGCCTAAATTGTCTTTTTGTATTTGACTCGATTTGCTTTGCTAAAGCACTGATTTGATGGATGGCTCTGAATGATGGGGAGGAGTTCTTGTATATGGTGATCACCAGGTCATCACCATGTACCTGTTTTTAAATCCTATGCACATGTGTGTGTTTGATATAGGGCTGTCAAAATTAATCCTACATAAAGATGGAGACAGACAGTGAAAGGGTTTTTGGGGTGAATCATATGATCACATTTACAAATGGAGACACACAGCTGCCGAGAAGCTCTGGACTGGGGCATTAACAACTTCAGGTTTTCTTCAGATCGACTTATCCATCAATGAAGTCTACTATTTTTCTACATTATCGACATGATATCAACATGCACAATTCCATCTGTCAACTTTGCATTTTATATCCCCATCCCCATCTGTCCTTTGTACGTCCCTTCAAAAAATATATATTCTAAAAAAAAAACAATAATTATATTTAAAAACACAAGCGTCTCTGGTTGTCATTTGCTTTTATTTAGTGTGGGGGGGCAAAATAATCCAAACTGGCCGGGTCCCAGAGAGACAGAATGTAAAAAAATCCCGGAAATCACATAGTATGATTTTTAAATAATTTATTCATGTAATGGTGCAGAAAATAAGTATTTGGTCAATATCACCTCAAAACTTTGTAATGTAACCTTGGTTCTTCCAAGACCTGTGATGTTTTGGGGCTGGGCACAGATCCTCTATTGAAGACTGGTTAAGCCATGCTACGTAATGCTCCGTAATGCTTTTACACAGCCGTTCCTTCGCTGTCCGAGTGGTGTGTTTGGGATCACTGTCATACTGGGAGATCCAGCCACATTTCCTCAACGCTAACCCTGATGGAAGGAGGTTTTAGCCCAGAACCTAATGATACATTTGGGTGCAGTGGTGGCCTAGTGGTTAAGGAAGCGGCCCCGTAATCAGAAGGTTGCCGGTTCGAATCCTGATCTGCCAAGGTACCACTGAGGTGCCACTATCCCCACACACTGCTCCCCGGGCGCCTGTTATGGCTGCCCACTGCTCACTCAGGGTGATGGGTTAAATGCAGAGGACAAATTTCACTGTGTGCACTGTGTGCTGTGCTGCTGTGTATCACGTGTGACAATCACTTCACTAAAAAACACTAGAAAAATACATGGCCCAATTCATCCTTTCCTTAATACGGATCAGTAGTCCTGTCCCCTTGGCAGAAAAGCAGCTCTCTTCTCATCTACGTGCTAAATACTTATTGTCTGCACCATTATGTAAATAATTATTTGAAAACCATACAATGTGATTTCCTGGATTCTACATTCTGTCTCTCACAGTTGAAGTGTACCTATGATGAAAATTGCAGACCTCTCTCATCTTTTTAAGTATAACAACTGCCAAATACTTTTTATGCCCCAATGTAACATAAAAAATTCCCTAGTGAACTGTTGAGAAAACTACAGTAATTAGCATTTTTTGAAATTATTTCTATTAGATTCCTGTATCCTGGACCAAGGACTCAAAAGGCAGTGACTAGCCACCACTGCCAACCTGCCAAATGAAAGGCATTGTGGCTTAGGGTTGACATGCCTAAGGGAAGTTGGATGCCACCTGATGACATCATCTCCTGGCTGAAAGCGTCAGGCACTTTGAATGACTGTAGGTGGATGCAGTAATGTAATGTATCACTGTCAGAGTCTACAAAATGACCAGATCATCTCCCCATCATCTAATCCTCTTTTCCGCACCTCTCTTGCAAAATGTGTGGTTAATTATTTACAAATCTGTAATCGACTTACTGCCGATTTGGACTGTTTTTAATACTCATTGCATTTGTACCTATGTCTGAATAAGGACAGGCATTTCCTGTTTATTCCCTTGTTTATTTCAGCACACACACACACACACACACACACACAGTGCAGCAGGTCAGTTAAGCTCCAAAAAAGCCCTTCATAAGGCTGTGAGTGGTGGGGCTCAGATGCATATGAAGTGTAGAGATATTGAGTATCTCTCCAGTGCTGTGTGCATGTTGGGTCTGGGGGAAATGGTTCTGCCAGCATAATGCCTTTTCCCCCTTCTGCGCGAGGAAAACGCTGGAGTCATAAATGTTTGATACATACACGCTGTTCTGAAATATTACTGCTTATTACTACAATATTAATACCAGGCCATTAATTATTAATGGGCACGCTATTCACAAGTTAAAATGCATTTGACCTGATACTGTGAGTGCTGCTGTGAATGTGTCTCTGTGTGCCTTTTTATCTGTGTGTAGAAAAGAGTACAACCATATGTGTGTGTGTGTGTGTGTGTGTTTGTGTGTGTGGTGTGTTGGTCATGATTCAAAGTTTCGAGCTCTTCAGTTGGAACTGAATGGACCACCCACTTCATGTATTGTTCAATTGTGCTAACATTACTGCACTTCTGTTTAGCTGAGGAACTGTTACAAAGGTGAGGAATATAAATTATGAATTCCAAGGGATGAATTAAGCAAGCGAACAAGTGGTATGTTAATTTTTTTTATATGATATAATTGCAAGGGTACTTAAAGGGTATTGTGAGAGACACACTAAGATGTAATGGGACCTTTGCGAATGTCTGATTCGCTAACTCTCCAATCTGAATTCTTGTATAAAGTGTTTGGTTTAGTGTCAAGGTTACTATAACAGAGATTTATGTTTATGATGTCTGGTAACAGCACCATGAACAAGTGGTATTCTGAGCAAATAAAACAAAGAGGAAAGAGGAAGGGAGGAGACTTGCACACAGTGTTGCCAGATTTGGGTATTTTGAATTCATTTTAGAAAAATTGCTTGTCCAGAATAGGTATTATGGACCCCAAATGTATTTAAGAACGTTAAGTAGTAATGGCAGTCAAATTCTTTTTTTTGCTTGTATGTGTGTTGAGGCAGCACTTCTGTTGAAGTCTGGCAGCACTTCATGTTGAACTTTGCGGATGTGATGTAATGATGGGAACGGAATTAAATTGGAATTAAATTAAAGCTCATGTTCTAGGTGTCAGGAATAATGAGACTCACAGACATAGATAACTATTAAGCATCCCTTAATCATTTGCATCATGTTTGATGCAAACTTTCCATGTGACCCTTATAATGTGTGTTTTAGGGGCAGTGGTGGCCTTAAAGTGTGTAAGGAGGATTGTGGGCAGTACTCGAGTTGAGGGGGCATGAGACGGGATGCCATCCCCCTGAAATAAAAACAGTCAAAATCCTCCCCCTTCTAAAATGAACATAGCCTGTTCCATCCCTTGTGCTATTTTATTATTGAGTACATAGCTCTATAGGACTTAATTGTGGAATCTAACAAATAAAATGGAATTCACAGTAAAACACAGAATTGTGTTTGAAAACGCGTTTCTGGCTGCTGCAGCCCACTACACAGTTTTTAGGTGAATAAATACATTTATTATGGAAATAATGAAATCCAGAAGAATTAATGTAAAAATTAATTTAGTAAAAAAACTAAACATCAAATTTAGTTTGTATTAAATTTGAAAAGGACAAGACCACATGAATTTACCTGCATACCAAGGCCTAAGTAGTAGTAACAATAATAATAATTATATGTAAAATTCCTATGAGGACACCGCGGTGCACCCTCCCCTTCCTTCTCCACAACGGAAAGCTGACAGGGTCAATAATCGGCAGGTTCACAAAGTGTTCTTAAAAGGTTAGTAGGCTTCAATCAGGGTGCAGCACACACACTAGTATTTGAAGAAAAAATCAAAATAGTTTGAAAATGACTCACTTTGGCAGTACATCTCAATACTGGTAGTGTGTTCCATTGAGGTCCCCTTGATCAAGGTACCGTCACCACACATTGCTCCCCAGGTGCCTTTCATGGCTGCCCACTGCTCACCAAGGGTGATGGATTAAAGGCAGGCACATTTTGTTGTGTCATTGTGTGCTCCAGTGTTTCACAATGACAATTACTTCACTTTCACTATAGTGCTTTGAAAAGTTTTGATTTGGGAAAATTTAAATGAGGCCTATTAATGTTCCTATTGATCATTAATAACTGCATGTTATGAAATAAACACATTGAACAGGAGTCTGGGCCATTCTATTGCCTTTGAGTTGCTGTGAACCCTAATAAAACAGCCCCAGAGCAGATGAAGATGAAATATTTATTTGTTTATTTTAAAAGTGATTCAGATAGATAGTGGTTTAAGGCGACATACATCCAGATAATTGAATTAAAATTGACTTTGAAAAGCCGTTAGTTTGCAACTGAGACTAAGAGGAGGGAGGAATTGTAAATTGAGCAGAGGAGTCATTTATCTTTCTACACATTTTTCTGCAATAGACGATTCTCCTGCCTGGTGCTAATGGGCTAAATGGCTCTATTGATGTGAGGGGAAGCTATTTAGCCTTGTTTTGCCTATCACAATCTTGTGATAGTGATTATTGGGTCACTGACTTATTATTCTCCAATACTGTGTGTGTGTGTGTGTTTGTGTGTCATCCAGGTATCCTCTGGGCCAACACTCTTTACTTGCAGCACTTGGTCTTTAATGTTTAGGGGAAAGGCTCTCAAGGTAATGCACCCGGGTGTACTGCCCTGAACTAATCCCGATGTTTTGCCTACCACGACCCTGCACTGCCCAGAGCCATCTAACATCCACTTTCATTACTTTTGGGTCCTAGTGCTGCCAGTTTCACCTGAAACGAATCTAGAGCGGTGCTGCTTGAGACAGCTTTCTGTCTTTGTACTTCCCCCTAAGGGTCCAATCACATACACACACTCGGTTTATACTAAATGCAAGCAATATGCTTCCACACTAATCCTGTGTGTGCGTGAGTGTGAATTGGACAGGGGAGGATATTTGGACACAGACTGAGTGGTGTGAAATTATTGATCAGGCAGTGGGATTGGCTCCTAAATAAACACTCGCTGTGCGTCTCTCTGGATGAGGGCCGGGCTCACATCGCCATGCGTTATTAATCTGTCACCCCAAGCAACAGCACAGATAGCAGAATTATCGATTTTCAGTGTGGGCCGAAGGAGATATAAATCAAGGCTTTGGCCTGGGCGTGACTCTCATTTTGTGTGTGTGTGTGTGTTCATATCAGTTGTGACTTGAACTGCAGCCGTCCTGTCAACTTCTAACAAGGTTCTCTGTAGGCCCAATATACAGAAGAATATAGAAGCCACAACTATTTGTCCCAACTATTGAGTTCTGGGGTGATGGGTAATCTTCCCCATCCCACCCGACTCTCATTTACAGTTATTAAGATTGCGCAACAGGAATAGGCCAGTTTTTTTTTGTGCCATGTGAGCAGCAGATTGTCTGGTTTATTTATTTATACTGTGGCTGGAAATAATGTGAGGCAGCTACTGTATTCTTAAAGATGATGGGAACCAGGCTGGTGTGACGCCCCGGTGCCCCTGGGCTTTGCCTAGGTGGCGGCAATTCACGTGTGTGTTGGGTCCTGATCACTCACAGCTGTCACCTATTATGCTTCAAAATGGAACCTGCATGCCGCACACGTTTGTCTTGCAACCTTCTGTCCTTTTTTCATTGTTTGCCACGTACTGCTCAGCATTTGCGGGCAAACGTGTCATGTGTTCCCTTTGTTTTGTCATTTAAAATGTTTATTTCACAATGTCGATCATATGTGCCTCTCTCAACAGCTGGCGTGGCATTATAGCGTGTTTTATACCAGAGCTTACATTTAGAGGAGCAGACAGGTAGTGATGGGGAGACAATCTGGGCATTTTTAAAAAAGAAGACACCTCATGGGTGAATTTTGCATTCTTTGACTTTTGAAATAGGTCAAACTAAACAAAAGACAGCTGATTGCATTATATTATTTTAACATGATAAATCACAGCAATTAACAAGTTCATTTTGACAACTTATATTTTATCATCAGCTGTTTTTTATTTGCAACACACTGTTTATAAGAAAGTAGCCATTTGAAACACTTATCATCTCCAGAACTCAGTTATGGGTCCAGACCTCCATTCCATAATTGTCATTATGTATGGTACTTAAATGAATAAAGATGTAACAAAACAATTATTGAATTATAAGCGAGCAATAATGGGGCATGAAAAATGGGACATGAAAATTGTGTTCTTTAATATTAAAACAATATAACAGCGCAAAGATGCACATTCTATCCCTCTAACAGCAAACAAGTGGAGAGAATGAACTGTTTATTTGTGTTTTGGGCTACTGTGGTTTTTCTGTGCTGGTACTGGGTCTGGTAGGAGCCGAACACCATGGTGCTATTCTTGTTCTGGAGCCTGATGGGGGAAATGTGCCAGCGTTGTACGGCTCTCTGTGTGACACTGAGGAACTATAAAAAACAATGGCTTCCATAGGGTTTAAAAGATTTAGGACAGGCATGGTTGCCTGGATACAGAAGCTGGTGTTCCTCTAATACGATGTTGTTGCCGTGCTAAAGCATCTTATCAAGACAGAGATGATGTGGAGTCACAATAATTAAAATGATAATAATAAAACATTTGGTTAAGGCATGAAGTGAAGTGAAGCTTTGTTGTCATGTCAGCCGTATACGTGTTAGACAGTACATAGTGAAACGAAACAACGTTTCTCCGGGAACATAAAATGTGTGCGACACAGACAAACTGGGCTACATAAAGTGCAAACAGGACACGCAGACATTTAACTAAAACACGTAGACAACAATGAGACAGACAGCGTGTGTGACTCTGAGGGATGGGTACAAAAATTGTGTGTTTTATAGTATGAACAATGGGTCCTGATGAATAATGAACATTGGACCGTAAAATGCACCTTTGCAGAGGTGCTGATCTATGGCATGCACTGCAGCTCGTGGTGTGTTTCTGTGTCTGCTGGAACAGAAATAGTTTGAACGCACTTTTTTTTGGGAGAAGCTGTTCCCAGAATTCATTTAAGGGGTTTAAAGATGCACAAAAGCATTACACAACTCAAATCCCTTCACCTACACTGCTCAGGGCTACAGCACTTCTGTTTGCTTGTGGCTACATGCTAGATGGAGTGAAATTAAAATGGCTTCTTTATTAAAATCTACAGATTGCAACTTTATTTTTTTCCCCATCTGCACTCTGGATTGGAGCACCCATGTTGTCGCGGGGATTACAGGACTCTGTGTAGCGATGGGATTTTCTCCTTACAGGATTACCAAACATCTGCTCCAATATTCCAGCTCACATCTTGGCCGGCGCACCAGAAAGCTCTGAATAAAAAAGTGAGGGAGAGAGAGAAAGACAGAGAGACCGGTTCTGTTGATGTGTGTAGAGTATATTTAGCAGGTCCTTGTAGGTCCATACCGAGTGTGTGTGAGTATGCATAAGAAATTGTGTGTGTGTGTGTGCATGGGACCATGGGGATTATCTTAAATGGAAATTCCCTGTATTTCTACACTTTTGCAGCATTTTTCATTAGGCGATACCGGCAGTTTCCGTTCCCTTAGCAGACTTATTTCATTACATCAACTCGTTTTATTTCATTCTGTTAAGGATGGATCTGGATAAGAGGAGAACTACTTATAGTATTACGCTAATGTCTATTATGTGTCTCTTTCCTCCGGTGCAAACGTAGGCCCACTTGTGATGGCAGTGAAAAGCTAGATAGCTTTTAAGCCCAATGGAAAAGTGATGTTGAATTCAGTCTATCTTTAAATGTCTACTGTCATGTTGGGCTTACAACAAGAACATTTATTAACTTATTTATGTATGGAAGCATTTTAGGGCCATCAATTGAAAAAATGTTAACTCATAAAATATTCATATCTTAATCACAATTGATATGCTAATTCTTTGAGAGGCATAAAACATATGTTCCACAGCTGCCGCTCCACCACCGAGCGATCAGGGGGTGAACGGACGCCCACGGAGTGACCCAGTATAAAACTCTGCCGGCCATCTTGGGCGCAGCAAACTCATTGTTGTTTTCTTCATTGTTGCAAGCAGTTAAAACCAGGATTGATACGGCCTCACGCCAACCGACTGACCCTGACTGTTCTTTTGGATTACCGTGTTCCTGTTTTTGGAACAGTAACATGGTCAAGATCGCCGGGCCTTTGACCATTCCGACACGCCAGCTTCTATAACTGGCAACTACCTTCGTACAACGATTCTTCAGCCTGCCATCTCTCGCTGTCTCTCGCTGTCCGCTCCGGTCACCCCCGCCCGAGGGCCTTCTCTCCAGCTCAGGCTATGTCTGCATGTGTACCCCAGAACCCAGGCTGTGATCATTTTTTCCTCTTTCTATTTCTATACTCAACTGGTTTACACTCAGCCTCGCTCCATTAAATAATATTAGCGTGTGTATCTGTCACTCCTTCTACTGAAGATTAAAACATAGGTTCAAGACAACAACCTTTCAGGCATAAACTTTGCGGAGTCTCCAAATCACAAAAAACATGGTAAAAAATGAAATTGTCCTAAGCGAACATTGCTCAAAAGCAGGCCATTAAAAAAAAAACATTACATGATTGGCTACATGATTTTTATGAGGATAATTATGAGGTGAACAGTCAACATAGCAGGCTGGAAACGTTTTTGCAATTGGAATGGAAAACAACAAGGCTAGCTTGTGCAATAAAGATTATAGAATTTATAAAATAATGGATAGTTTTTTTGTAGAATAAAGAGATGGCTTTGGAAAAAATATACCCTCAAGGACACTTTGCCACACTCATAAGCGTCTTGGAGGTTAATGTCTGTTGTCTAATATGGCTGTGCTCACAGGTCATACATAAGCCCCCGGTAATAGGGACGATTTTCCACTTGGCTGGCCTACGTGTTGCTGCCACCGGTGTCAGTGGTTAAGCAGGAGTCTGCACCGTGCTGTTGAGGGAGGACGGGGTTAAATACACTCATATATTCACCTGCCATCTCTTCTGTCACGCTCTGATAAATACCACCGCCGCTAATTAGCCACCGCAATGCTGAGCTTTTTTGCTGAATTAATTCTCAGGACAAACAATGGTGGATCTGTATCCCTGCACCCGTGGACTGGCATGAATGCCAGTAATGAAATGGCCGCTGTGTGTGTGAGTGTGTGTTTGTATGTTTGTCCCTGCACCCTAATTTAGAGCATTGCTCTGATTACTGCGATACTGTGATATGCAGGTGATATGAGTATGACGGCATCTGGGGTCGTGTGAGTTCAGAGTTTACTAGTTCATGCGCGTGACTTGTTAATTGTATTGTAATGTGAGAGGGTGCGGTGCTATGTGCAAAGTGGTTTTGGTGTTTCAGATGTTTAAAGATCAAGTGGAACTATTCATCATAAATGAGCTCATGCAGTTTGAATAAATGACCTTCACCGGATAGAAGATATATTTTTAGCAAATTCATTCAACGCGATGCGTTAACATTATGTCATTATTTAAACTAATCTTAAAATGTTCTCTTAAGGTAAGCCAACATTTGATAAATAGTGACAAGTTAAGTATAGTTTAAGAAATCAAAGGCAATGGGGAGGGTAATTCATGGAAAAGTCTTGTTGCAAAGTTATTAAGATGCTGACGAACCCTAACCTGCGAGTAACTGTACATGGAGAATATATAATGAAAAAACTGTATAGAATTAAGTCTTGAGGAATGTTCATATATAAACCAATCACATATCTGTATGAAAATTAATCATAAGTGACATTTGACAGTGTGTATTTCTCAAATGGCCTTCCTTTATGCATGCCCATTTAGGTTTGTCAGTGTCACGTGATTCCATTGGCATGACCAGGAGCAACGTTGAAACGAGGTAAAGCGACTCCCATAAATAGGCAAGATGGCCGCTGCCAGCAGCTCAGCCATTGCTTGCCTTTCCTAGCAATGACTCAAGTCTGCAATGACTCAAACTCAAGTCTGCAAAAAGTAAGACTTATTTGTCTCCTCACCTGTCAACTCATCCTTTCTTCCTGTCCTTTCCCTGATCCATCCGTGGGGTGTTGCGCCTTACGCCGGCTCACCTTTACAGATTAACATGGCGGAAACTTACCTACCTCCTTGTGGTGCTGTGAATGACTGAGCCCTGTATTAACCCCGCAGAGTTCGCCGCATTATGCGACAGTGTGTGCCGGCAAGCCACCATAATTGAACGTTTGTTGCAGGAGTTCAGCCACCTGCGGCAGCCTCATTTGCTCCAAATGCAGTCTTTCTTCGGGCTACCATCACCTGGCCACGCAACCTCCCCTGGGTAGAGTTGGCCAACAATCTGCAGGTCTCCTCTGCCATGGGACACAACCCATTCGAGACCTGCTATGGTTACCAACCGGCCATCTTCGTCCACCAGGTGCCCACAGGGGGGCCCTGTCAGCCCATCAGCTGATCCGTGGCTACAGACACGCCTGGAGGAAAGCGCGGTCTGCCCTCTGCACTTCCACCCGTCAAACCTCTGCCCAGCATGACCGTCATCATCCTCGCCGACTGCGCTTTTCAACTGCGCTTTCCTTCGGGGGTCAGCCCTGGAGGGTGATTCCATCTGCGTGACCAGGAGCAACATGAGAACTCTTTCCTGCAAAAGACTTGGCTGATACTCATCTAGCAACTAAAGTAAGACTGTTCCTTTTTTGTTCTTCTCTTGCCTATTATCTGCCTCCTTGTCCTACCCTTTTCTTGTCTTGCCTTTTTCACACGAACGTCAACATCCATGGATGATCTTCAATTAGCCGAAACACACCCATGCCATGCCTCTTCTCACCTCTCTTAACAATTTGTCTAGCTCTTAACAATTCCCTAGCATGTTCTATTCCTGACAAGTTAGGCCTTATCAGGGCTCATAGTTTTTTAACTCAAAATCTATAGAAACCGAATGAGAATTGCTGGTGTCTTCCTCTTGTAAGTAGCTGTGGCTCACGCCAGATCCACATTCATACAACAAAGAGGTGGAAATTCGCCAATTTCCTTGCACCTCTCTGCACTGGGGTTCATTTCTACGTACACACACTCCTTTCCCTGTTCCGCCTTATTATCGTGACAAAGGTGAGTCTTGAGAAGAGACCTTGCAGTAGGATAATAATCAAATACAAGGTCAGTCAATATTAGAATAGCCCAAGAACAAGAAGGTGAAGGTCTTGAAGTAACCTGCAGTCACATTATTTTAATAAAATGTGACAGGGAAGCATCTGTCTTAATTTAAGTGTTACATATGTCTGAAGTTCCTATTAAGGATGTGAAGACATCTCAGATCCATTAAGCACACATACTGCAAAAAAGGTCCAAGCATATAAGATACTTCCATACATTTTTATTTAATAAAATATAACATTGGTTCAGATATGGAGGCCAGTACATAGGTTTTCCATTCAATAAAGGCACAAATATATAAAAAGCAACCACATTGTAATACTCAGAATCAAAGGTTGCCTGTTCAGACCCCAAACTACCAAGGTGCCACTGAGGTGCCCCTGAACAAAGTATGTCCCCACACACTGCTCCCCGGGCACCTGTCATGGCTGTCCACTGCTCATCAAGGTGATGGGGTAAATGCAGAGGAGACCTTTGGTTGTGTACAATGAATGATGTGCTGCAATGTTTCACAATGACAATCACTTCACTTTCCCTCTCACTTAAAGAGAACCAAATAATGCAATTGTTAAATGGAGAAGCTGGACTGTATATGAGGTCACCCAGTGAACAACTCCTCTCTTTAGTCTCTTTTTTTTGCTACAGTTCATTAGGTGTGTTGCTTAGTCACATTTATTCATTATATTCTATAAAATTAAAATTCTATTCTACAGTGAGATACTCTGTTATCTTGAGAATCACATTAGACTGAGAAATTGTCTCTCGTCTGAACCAGCAGATCACATAATTCCCAATGAGCGGAATTTTGAGATGAATTTGTAAGGTTCATTGAATCTAAACCAATGGGCAAAACATCTTGGCTGATAATAAAAGCATGTGGTCATGGACACCATCTTGAACTTGTTCCAGTCTCTCTCTGCCACTCCACTCCATTGCTACATTCCAACCACTGGCTTCCTGTAGCCACTCCCACATCAGATTTAAAATACTGATGCTTGCCTACAAAGCCGTTCTAGCTCAGATCTCTCATCGTCTCTTAAGACATCGTCTCATCTAGACTTTTCTCTGTCTGAGTGGTGGAATGAACTTCCACTAGATGTTCAAACAGCTGAGTCACTAAAGATCTTTAGATCACTCCGCCTGAGTGACTGAAAAGGTAGTAGTGAAACTGAAAAAAAAAAGAAGAGCGAAATTAAAAAAGAGCAAGATGTAAGCAAAAACATATGTTGTCAAAATTCTCTTATTTTACATTTCATCGTTGTATTTTTGTTTGGTATCAGGAAAGTTTTTTTTTCAAAAATTTTGCCACAAATCTGATTCCATAGATATTTTAGTAGTCATGTAGTCTTGTAATAAGATGCATGGAAAAAAACATTAAGATTTGGTAGCGTTAAGCAGGTAATGCTTTCATCAATACAACCACAGAAAAGGAGAAAAGGAGTGCAAGACCTATGTTGCGGAGATGGGTGCAGATCTAAAAAATCTTTAAATGGAGGTGATGGAGAAAGCAGCCCGAGGAAAGCTCACAGAAGCCGAGATGCTTTTTAAAAATTTAGAGTCCATTAGAATTAGAAACTCAGGCTTTGAAAAAATAATAGTGTGAGCGCCTTGCCTGTTCTATTTTTTCCTTTCTGTTGTGCAGACCACTTGGTCTTTGTTACCCCAAATGGAGTTCACGTGGAGTTTATATGTATGTGGGGTCTCCTCCCACACCTTTTTTTCCACACATGCGATCACACCTTCCCTTCCCCGTCCTGTTCCCACCCGTCAACCGGAACATCTACAGTCAGTAGACCACAAGCGACGCTCGTAGTGACTGACAGGGAGGACTGGTGCATCAAGCACTTCAAGGTGATTGAGAATTTCTTCACAGACTCCGGCAGCATCTCTCATTTTGTCTCGTGCAAGCAAGGAATCATCACACATTACGCAAATTGGAAACAATTATAAACACATCCCAGAGAATGTCGTTGCAACCGCAGGAGTGCCGTAAATGGCGCTACTCGAGCGCGTGTGCATGGAGACTGATTTGCGCGAGTATTTATAGCGGTGCAGGGCATCCCGACATGAGCCTTCTTAATTATCATTGAGGAAGGAGATTTAATTGATCTGCATTTTCAGTAAATCAAAATAAACCTCTCTGGCTGGTGGCGAGACCCTCCGTCGTTGCCACGGGCAACCAAGCCCGCGAGCGCCAGGCCATGTGCCGCTATTTTCCGGAGGGGCTGCCAATCATCATTCTCCAATCCTCTCGTGGTAAAGAAAGTCTTTTTAAGTTGTTATTTAAGGACTTGTTTTTCTGCGCTTCTCATTACGGTGAAAATTGAGAGTAGCAGGGATACGGCCAGTGTAATTACCTCCGCCCATTTTCCCAATGCAAGCAGCTAGATCATTTTCTCCCAGTTACCCGAAGAGCATTTCGGCTCCGTACACCCACCACAACTGATGGGTTATCGACATGGTGACAGAGAAGAGATTGACCTGCTCTGTGTTTCTTCTCTCCATCATGGCAAAAATTCTTCTTTGCATGGTAGCTGCAGCAGAATGTTAATATGGGGGTTCTCCTGATGGTAGCTAGAATAATGACCTGAATATCACAACCCTTTGGTGCTGAATTATTATATCATGTTTTTGTACAAACGTAGTTTAAAATGGGAGAGGCCTGAGGACTGACAGCTTTTTGACCTTACACTAGTGAACAAGCCCCACATTCAGTGCATGGTGCTGCACTCAGCACCAGTTTGAAAATAGTGTCCATGTGTGTCTTTTGCAGTGTTGGGAAGATAACTTTGGAAATGTAATTTGTTCCAACTGCAAGTTACCCTATTTAAAATGTATTGGTATTTTATAATTACTAAATCAAAGTAATGTAACTAATAGGAATTGTGCTACTACCGTAGAAACAAGGCAATCCACAATTCTGGCATCAAAAGGAAAACACAGGTAGCTTGCAATAGGTTCAATGGATGTAAAGTAAGTAAATTGTTGCCTCATTCTGGCTACACAGAGTATCAGGAGTGTGGGCTTTGGACACACATGCAGCCAAAGCTGGGAAGCTTCCACTGTCAGTGTCTCCAACTTAAGCGCCTCCTTCAGCGTCCTCACTACCGTTCCTCCCCAGTCCTTCAACTCCGTACCCTCCTGCTATCATGACCTGATGGCCAAATTCAGTACAACCAAGGCAGCACAGCTCCCTCCACACTGGCCGGGGGACACGTGAGTCACCTTGGCATTTTGCAATGCTTTGTCAAATTTTCTACATGTGCTTTGACCAGGACATATGATCAGCAAACCTTCCTGTTGATGGAATAGACATAAGAAGTCATAAAATACCCCAGTTCATGGAGATCATTGTATAAAACGTGTGACATGTGCGCCAAACCATAAATTCAATTTTCACTTTGTGAAACATGTAATTTTAACAACCTTGTGCTTGCAGCTATACTCTGACACATTTTTGAAAACATTTTTCAGAATGTTGGTTGATTCAGAGACATTTCTGATATGAGTAAAGGGTTGTGTTTTGCATTCATTTACATTCATTACATAGCGTGACACTTAAATTGTCAGATTTTAATCTGACTTTCCAAATTTTTTGCCTTTCCTGTATTGGCGAGCTGTCAGCAAATCAAGACACAGTAGTACAATGTCACCTTGTGAGCGAGTTTCCAACATTCCTCATCAATAGCATCAATTTGGAAGAATGTGTGGTGGACGGAGATTTACCCTGTGTGTGTGTGGGTGTGTGTATATGTCTACCTGATTTGAATATTTGAATATCTGGAGTCTGTTTATATGTCAGGGTGGGAGGCATCTCACTCACACACACACACACACACACACACACACACACACCGCATACACACCGACCGCAGACAGCTTGTCATAACATCTCCGTCTCGCCTCAAAGCCTTTGAGGTGTGATGCTCTCACACACACCACAAACGGGCCAAACACTGAGGTCACAAAATGACAGAGAGGGAGGGAAAACCAATCAATACACGTTAATGTTAAACACCAGTCGGCAGATATGAAATCTAACTTTCATCCATGTCTGCCATCACCAACACTGATCTGAGCTGTCCAAATACCAAATTAAGCTCATATTAGTCTCCTTGATTGGGTTATTTTCTGGCTCTGCAGGGCTGCTTCGTAAAATGTTGGTGTTTTAAGATTAGGATTGGAATTAGCTATGCATTACGTTTGTTATCTACACTTCCGGTCAAAAGTTTTGACACACCTACTCTTGCAGTTAAGATTTGAAGAACCGAGTTGAAGACACATATTTAGTATTTGTTGAGAAAGTGAAGTATCTTTGATGAATCTGAGTCGACTTTTTTTTTTTACCTTCAATGCTGCCTTGTCCACTTTTGTCATCATCAATAGCTGCTTCATGAGATGCTGATTAACACGAGTGAGCCAAGAGTGTGAAATGCCGCCATCACAGCAAAAAGTCCCTGTTTTGGAGACATGCAAATATAAGTGAAAGTGAAGTGATTGTCATTGTGATACGCTGCAGCACAGCACACGGTGACACAACGAAATGTGTCCTCTGCATTTAACCCATCACCCTTGGTGAGCAATGGGCAGCCATGACAGGCGCCCGGAGAGCAGTGGGTGGGGACGGTACTTTGCTCAGTGGCACCTCAGTGGCACCTTGGCGGATCGGTATTCGAACCGGATTACGGGGTCATTCCTTAACCGCTAGGCCACCACTGCCCCAAAATATAATTTAAATTGCACAGCCAGAGTGCAATGTAAAAAAGAAAGACCCATAAAGGAGTAGGCACATCCAAACTTTTGACTGGAAGTGTACTTATGCCACACCCTCAGCCCTTTTTACATTGGGCTTGTTTCTGGTTCTATCAATTTGAAACTGAAAAAGTGAAAGTAAAGTGATTGTCATTGTGAAACTCTGCAGCACAGCACATGGTGACACCAAAAAATGTGTCCTCTGCTTTATATCACAAATATCAGTGTGCGGAGACCTCAGTGGCACCTGGAGATTCGAGATTCGGCAACCTTCTGATTTACGGGGCCGCTTCCTTAACCGCTAGGCCGCCACTGTGTCCAATTATCTAATTCAACAAGCCACACACCAGTGAACACACCAGTTCAAGAATAGTGTCCTGTATGTGTGTCTGATTTTTGCATAGATATATATGCATGTTTTCTAGTAGTACACTTTTTTGGTGTTAAAAGGGGTATATTTTTAAGAGTCGCAAAATCATCAGAAAGCACAAGCTGGTTCTTCGACTCCGCAGCCTGTTAGGCAGCTCGCCTGGTGTGCCTGACCTCAGATCAGTATGTGACTTCAGCCATAAAGTGTGTTATTATTAGAACAAGAGGAGAAGACACCGTTACCAGAGCAGCGGGATACGCGCATCTGCCCTTCGTTGGCCTGTGACTGACAGGTGATTGGTGAAGTGACAGCACATGATGAGAAGAACCACATACAGAGTACATGCTAAATTTTTATTTTGCACTTCAGTAAGCAACTGTTTCCAAGCAAATATTATTTTTATGATTCCATAATAATTTGTTATGCGAAATATTTCACCTGTTTACAAATTGCCATTTAAGAAAGAAGAATTTTGCAATGTGATTGGTACAGTAAACAATCATGTCATGTATTTGCATTCAATTACTGGTGAAATTAATATTTTATTTCTTGCTTAAAAAGAGTTAATTACCAGATAATACACAAGTCTTAATACCATAACTTATATATTCATATAAAATATGTTGTGAGTTTTGGAAATTGTTACATTAATAAAGAATACATAAAGAATAAACATCAGATATGATTTGTAAATCAGCACTAATTATGACAAAACCTATTTTCTGGTCCTGAGTCGAATATGTCCTTCATAATACATAATAGGATAGATAGCTATAGGTACATGTAAAAATTACATTTTTGTTTGCTGAAGAGGTGGCATCACTCCTGTCATTATCCGTTTCAAACTGATGACTGCTGTGACACTCTGTGTGGTATTTCTGTCTCTTGTAGCCTATTCTCAGAACACATCAGTGTGTGTGTATGTGTGTGTGTGTGTGTGTGTGTGTGTGTGTGTATGTGTGTGTGTGTGCGTATGTGTAAAACACAGAGAAACCTGTTAGTCTCATCTGCCATCACTTGGGGTTTGCGGAAGAAAGCTGAAAAGTCTCAAATGGCTCTGCAGTCATCTAACGATCATCAGAAACCATTTATAATCAGCCTCAGAACTCTAGAAACTCCAGTAATAAACATCAAATGCATATTTATCATTGAGTAATAACTTTATATTAATACTTCTAACTATGCGGAACAAATGCAGTAGGACATACCAACAAATCGTGGCGCCAGATCGCAGCGCTGTTTTCCTTGGCCACTGCAGTGTGCTGTTGTTGGGCGGAGACGAGCAGAATCGCTGGGACCGCAGTCGACTTTGTTTAGGTTGGCAGACGGCTGGTGACAGTTACTCGATTCCTATGATCCTCTTTGCTGTCTTAATTGCGCTTTGGTCTTGCGCGGGTTTATTCCCAGGCACGCGAATCACAGTGAAAGTTTGCAGGCCGCGACGCCCAGTCTTACAAAACAAACTGAAGGACAGAGCGGTTAACGCTGAATCTGCTTAACGTTGAATGTGCTAAAACACATTTGGTTGGCACACTGCTTTTGATGCTGCACGGTTGCTAAATTGGATTTCAGTATCAGTCTCAGTCACGATGGATTTGTATGATGAAACCTGCCCTGCTGAAGCAGAAGCAGTCTGGGAGGGGAGGACCAAAAGGCCTGTTTGGTTTAAAATCAATACTCTTTTCTTTGCTTGTCTTTTCTGCAGGTTATTATGTCTGCAACAGTGATAGAATTCTGTGTCCATCATTCAAACATTCAAGAAGTATAATGGGTGGGAAATACTGCATAATATGCATGTTTTTGCCTGAGAAAATTCACATTTGTATTTCAAATGTGCATAAAATAGGTGACAGAAGTGGCCTGAGGTGCACCTGTAATTACTGAGAGGACATCGCAGACCTGAGACTGTTGCAGGTTCTTATTGGAAAATCATTGATCCATTGGATTAAATTGGACTTTTGCACCTAAATTAACTTATTCGCAATCCTCTGAGTGAGGCTGTGTAGCACTTAAGTCAAATCGCTCGAACTGAATTTAACAAGACCTTTCACCACATGATGATGGACATGATGTCCAGGGTCTTCAGTGGTCTTTCAGCCTGTACCTGCTGATCCTGTGGGGGACAGCAGAGGTTTGACATTTCTCAGACCTTAACTTTAGATCTAATCATACAGTTTGCTGCTGGCATTATCTGGAATTCTTTATCAGTGCCGGGACCAGTCTACCTGTATGAGTGTGTGTGTGTGTGTGTGTGTGTGTGTGTGTGTGTGTGTGTGTGTGTGTGTGTGTGTGTGTGTAAAAAGAAGTCATTTAGGGTTTGCTAAAGAAACCTGAAGTGTTTGACCTTTGTTTTATTTTAACTAATCAAACTTTTAACTACTAGACTTATGCCGAAACTGATCCAGGACCAGTCTATCTACCATTACCCATTCATCCATCGTGTGACACAATACACAGATGGTCTATTATTTGTCATCAATATGTAAACCAGGTTCTGTAATTCCTCTTCTACCACTTTGTGTCCTCTCCTATAACACAGCACAAGTTACCTTTGAACTATTTCAAGAAAAGGAACATCCTGCTGGTGAATGGAAAAGGCAAAATAAATAAATAAATAAAATCTCATATTAAAACTAAATGCTTATCATCCTTACACATACTTGCATCACCGTGGAAGCTGTGTGTGCGCCTTTGCAGAACAAGCTGCTTGTCCAAGAACACCGTGACGTTAATGAATCGTTACAAAGTGCTCTGGTTCCTTCTAACCTCTTCCTTATGACTGGTGACACTGGGACACTCTTGCTCATGCAGCTGAAGATCTAGATTAGTGGCGTGGGTGAGAAATTCCTCATTACTGGCAGGGTTACTTCCAGCTTTCATCATGAACCAAAAGGCTTTTGTGATTTGTGAACTAATAACGTCACACGTCGTAACAGTGGAAAATCACACATTTAACCCAAATAAAGAGCAGATAGTTACTGTTACTGTTCCTATACCCTCTGTAAATTTGTAAAAAAAAAAGCATCAACAAGTGCAGAAACATGCTGCGGAGCATGAGGCGTTGAAATAAAATTAGAATGGATGACTATTAATAGACCATTGTGGCCCAAGACAACCTTAACAGTCCCCTGTTGCCGTATATTTCTTACTGATGGATAATTGGGGAGGCATTATGCATCCATATTTTGGGGGCAAAATCATACTTATTATAATTTCTTTAGTCACCAGCACACACGCTGACATATCCAGTCTCCTTTAGGAGCTTTGGATGCTCATTGTCCTGCATTATTATGCCAACGTTACTGTCACTGTTCAGTTTGGATTCAGTGTACTTAGCCACAGCAAAACCTTTTTACCAAGTAGTCGGAGCGTGTAGACGGTAAACTCCCCCATCTCCGTTTCTCTTTATGCAGTGATTAAGAACAATAGAAAAGTAGTTTCACACTCAGGGGAGCCGTGCCCTAAGCAGAGAATGTGGGTCAAACTAATCTAGAATTCCTCACTGCAGACACACACGCACACACACACACACACACACACACACACACACTCTCTTACATCAATGCTGTATTCCCTCACAGAAGGGTCTTTAGGTTGCTGATCAGTTTTGTAAATGTTTTCTCTGGCTTTGTTCTCTGCGGGAATCGGAGGAGACGGCACGCTCACCTCGACCCGACCACAGATCTGCATAGCAAAACTGACTGGGACTACAACACAGCCAACAACCTTCTGCTGTCAGAGTGGTTTATGCGTGGCGGGTTTGTGTCGGTCTGCCCAAAACTCACTGCAATCCATTACGTTGGGAGGCTGTTGGACCAGGTTTGTCTCCTGGGGATGTGCTAAAGCAAAAAGGGATGGTGAGCAAGAAGTGAGTCTTAGTCTAAGTAGTCTATTTAGAACAGTCGTACAATATCAATTGAATAGTTTTGCTTGGCTGCTTGCTTTTTGTATACAGGTAGGCTGGGGGTTGCCCCACCATTAGAAATGCATAGAGGGGGAGAGAGAATGGTCTATAATTGTTCCCACAGTTAAATTTAATGCTCAAATGCAGGTTTGACAAAGAGAATTTATTAATCACTTCATTTGCCACGCAAGAAGCACAAGATCGGCAACCAAACATTGCTTCTTGCTAGTGACAACAACGTTACAAGAATTAAATCTCCATTAAAAACTATTGGCCAGCATTTTCTGAGGAAATTCCATGAATTTATTTGATTGGCTGGGGCTTGGCATTTGAAAAGCGCAAATTTTTTACACTTTCTGCTACAAGCAACACTGAGCAATAACCCAAAATTCAACTTGGCAGGGCATGACTTCACTCCATTCAGCGTGAATGTGTGTTTAGTACCATCATGGCCTCAATCTCTTTTGCTCACTTGTCTCTGTAATAATTTTAGAAACTATAGCAAGCTTTATCACAATTAATTTCAACTAATCAATCAATTGACGGCTTATAGAAGGGTCAGTGCAACCAAATTCCAAGCCAATCTCAAATTTTTCACATTTCAGTAGAGGAAACTTAACACTAAAAGCAGGAAAGAAGGCCGGCACTGTGATGAAAGTGAAGCTGCTCTGCAAACCTCTAATGGTTCTGACAACTGAATCGGGCTCAACAGAGACGCACTTTAAATATGCCCAGAGCTAAACTATAGAAAACTGCGGCACCGAAAAAAAAAGAGTGTAGGGTGACAGAGGGGGAGGGAGGCAGATGAAAGTGACACGGGTTAACAATCGCGCAGCAGCAAAACAATTTCAGGAACAAAGAGAAGCGATGCACACACACATGATGAGATCTGGCCTGCCTCTGTGTGTCTATAGGCGAGGATTAAAGGTAGGCCTCATGCCTCAAAAATGAAAATAATCCCTAAAAAGTGAGCTGCTGATATTCAGAAAACGTCCCTGGAAACGTTACAAATAAGATGTTTTTTTTTGCAGAGGAGAGGTGACTGCTTTATAATTCAGCATGGATCCCCAACGGTTGCTTCTCTATAGTAAAAATACACACTGCACTGCAAAACCAGCTCAGTACAAGAAAAGTGCTCATCTGAACTGGTTTGTACTTTTACTTTTTATTAATTTTTTTTACAGACCCAAATTCCATCCTGTTCGGTTCGCAATTTCCCCATCCTGTACGAATTCTGCTAAATTCTGCACTCATCAGATAATAATTACTGCCAGATTTGCAATGCATTATATTCAATATTTTATTGTATAACATGCATATACAAATTGCATAACACATAAAGTTTGTGTGATATGTTATCTGACCTATGACCTATACCAAGCTTAAGACATGAGTTCCCCTGAAGGGGCTGCTTCTCAGGGCAGTGGCACCTCCTCCCAGTTGTAACTTTGTGCATATTTTGTGTATATTGTGTTTCACTTTTCTCCCCTCCAGGGTTGTGGGTCTGAATCAGGGCTCTGACTCTGGTGAGTGCAGTTTGCCTGCTAGGTGGAATGGCAACTATACATTGTCCATATGTACGAGTGTGGGTGTGAATGCAACTTACAGACTTTGCATATGATACAATGTTTATGCAACATAAACATTGTCTCTGCAACATCGCATGGGCATCGGGGGCAGTTCGGGTTGAGTGGCACACTGGGGTGGTGGTCCCCGTTTTTAAGAAGGTGGACCAGAGGGTGTGTTCCAACTATAAGGTGATCACACTCCTCAGCCTCCCTGGAAAGATCTACTCCAAGGTACCAGAGAGGAGGGTCCGGTCGATAGTTGAGTCTCTGATTGAGGAGGAGCAATGTGGTTTTTGTCCTGGTCGTGGAACTGTGGACCAGCTCTTTACCATTGCTGGGGTGATGGAGGGGGCATGGGAGTTTGCCCAACCAATCCACATGTGTTTTGTGGATTTGGAGAAGGCTTATGACCATATGGGGGGCGCTCCAGGAGTATGCGGTTTATTGGTCGATCCACGTCCCAATCCTCACCTATGGGTAACAAGCGAGATCGTGGATACAAGCAACCGAAATGAGCTTCCTCTGTAGGGTGGCTGGACGCAGCCTAAGAGATTCTACTCCACATCGAGAGGAGCCAGTTGAGGTGGTTCGGGCATCTGGTCAGGATTCCTCCTGGATGCCTCCCTGGGGAGGTGTTTCGGGCATGTCCTGCCGGCAGGAGGCCCCCGGGTCGACCCAGGACACGCTGGAGAAATGATATCTCCAGTCTGGTCTGGGAACGCTTGGGGTCCTGCCGGAGGAGCTGGTGGAGGTGGCTGGGGAGAGGGCTGTCTGGGATTCCCTACTTGGGCTGCTGCCCCCGCGACCCGGACCCAGATAAGCGGAGGAAGACGAAGACGAGACGAAGACGAAGGTTATGCAACAAAAAACACATACAAATTTTTAAATATATTTTTTAATTTGCCAAAGGATCAGCACAGTGACCTTACTTGTCCTTTCATATCGATTATCTGAATATCACTGCAAGCATCCTTACGAGAGTGCAAGAATGTGTGTGCAAGAGTACATGTGTGTGTGTGTGTGTGTGGGCAGGAATATGTATGAGTGAGTTTTTATACAAATTCATTAGTACAGAAACACTCCATTGACGCAGCAATGGCACACTTGTTGGGGCAGAACGAGGAGATGCTCTCTCGCCAACACTCGCCATTTAAACAGAAACACACACACACACACACTACACCTGGTGCATTACTAATGTTCATATCGTTCCTGAAATTCATTATCTGCAGCCCCCGGCACTCTCTCTCTCGCTCTCTCTCTCTCTCTATCCCCCACTTCGTTTGTGTGAACCTGCTTGATGGTACATTATGTTGTATGAGGTTATAGAGTTTCATACAATGATTAGTTTCCCAGGGTGGAGCACAGACACACACTGATGTAAAACTGTGGCAGAGTCTCTGTATGTAATTGAATAAACAGTTGTCTGCTTTCTCATTATCCAACCAGAAGCTGTGGATGGCTGCAGAGATACGTGAATGCTCAAGACTCCGCCTTCTCCACGGACGATGCCATCGCCACCCTGCATCTGACCCTCACCCACCTGGACAAAAAGGACACCAACACAGGAATGCTACTCATAGACTTCAGTTCAGCATTCAACACCATCGTTCCTCAGCACCTGGTCGAGAAGCTAATTGAGACACATATTGTTGTGTGCACTCTGTGCTGTGCTTGCTGTGTATCACAATGACAAAAAACATTCACTTTCATTATGAATAATTTAATTGGGCATAATTTTGATATTTAACAATTTTTACAAATCCATCATCAGTTCTTAAAAAAAATCTGTGCTCCTTAGATTACACATTTTTAAAGGAGGATTCTGATTGGTTCATGCATAGGCTGTGTGATCAGGGAAAGTACAGCTGAGAGACAACAGATTACTGGAGATGCTATTTTGATGTCCAACTAGTGTTTTTCCTGAAGAAATCATTAACTCTAAGATTTGAATAAAATCATTTGAATCCCAAAATGATATGTCTTTGAACATCACTAGTAAGCTGTGAACCCTGTGTGTTAGCACGTTTTTGTGTCTTTGCAAGTACACACCACTGGGTACAGCCTGAATCGCTACTCGTTCCCACAAATAATGGGAAGTACGGCATGAATGCATGCATGAAGCACAACAGGAGTGGAGGTCAGTTAACTTGTGCGTGTTGATCAGGATAATATGTGTGTGTGTGTGTGTGTGTTTAAGTGTCCTTGAGAAAGAAAAATTCTTCAGCTGCTCGGTTCCAGGGTTAACTGCCGTAAGGCTGATATTTTTAGAAGAACAAACCTCCACCACTCCGCTGTTATCATTTATTAAAGGCTTGGTGATGAGGTCACTCTGCACTTTACAAGAGGTCAAAGAGATGATTCCAATTGATTGAAACTTTACCTTTGGAGAGGGTTTTAGTACTTTAAGTGACAGGTTATAACTCCTGTCCAATTTTTCAAGAAGGTGGCCAACATTTACCTAGTAATTAACAGCGGTAGTCAGGTTCTCTGATCTACGTCTACATCTAAAGACTAAAATTGATTTCAGATCCATATTTACAAGACGCGCTGTATTCTTGGAAATATGTGAATAATTGTTTTTCTGTGAAAACTCAGAAGGATGAAATGACCCCTCACATTCTTACACATTTGAAATATTGGGATATCTAAAGACTACATATTTATTTACACACACAAGCACGGCCACACACACACACACACACATCCATAATGTCGGTGTTGATGTTCTCAGTGAAATTAGAGAGGAATCAGAGCACATTATTCCATCAATATCTCCACAAATGGCCCTTCATCATTTAGATTTACTGGAGTTCTTAAATATTTTGCAATAGAGTTAATCAGAAAATTTGAAAGAATATCCTTGTCTGCAGTTTTGCTGTTCATTTAAAAATAAACATTAAAATATGATCCCTTTTCTATCTTTTCTCACATTAAAATTTTTCTTTCCCAAGAAATGTCCATTCACTTAACATAGGTTCAGTAGCACTGTATCAACACCAGGTTAAGAATCAAGGACACAATGGCCGATAATTAAGTGTGTCATTATAACCCAGTCTACCCACAATCAACATTAGTACCCTGTTAAACTAGAAAACAGCAAATAGTTATCCTATATTATTTCATGTATCATTGATTGATAGATATTGCCACTTCATAACACTTGTTACAAAAGGAGGCACAATATGAGGCAAGAAATCCACACATATATATTTTTATGGTCGTGTAAGTACAGAAAACAGCCCACAATGCCATGTGTGTCAAAGACAATAAATTGTCAGATTAGAAGAAATTAAATGAGTAACAGCATCTAATTGCATTTTTATTTGGTCCCATACATGGTGAACAAAAAAAACACACAAATACACAAATCCAGCTAATTTACTGCACAACAAAGATTCACACACATGGCACTGGCTGGTATTGCTTTGAGTACAGTGAACACAGTCATGATCATGAGTTTTGCGCAAAATGCCTCTAGGTAGCTCTGTAATCGCTGTAATGTAGCTCTTATCGCTTTGGATAAGGGCGTCCGATAAATGCCGTAGATGTAAAATGTAAATATGAGGGTGTTCTGGGCAAAATCAGAGTTCAGACTAACTACATAAGGCCCCTGTTTGGGGCTGCAGCAAATGGCTGGGGAGCCTGACCATGCCCAGTTGGCATTGCATCCATGAACTTTTAATGCCTGTAAGCAACGGCCTCATGTGTCTTGTCTTTCCTTTGTCTCCTAACTGCCTTGTTCTACCTGTTCATCTTCTCTCAGCTGAGGTGCATGTGAGTGTTTTGGCCCCCATGAAAGGACTCAGCTAATTATATGTAATAAGTAGGACTGTCAAAATCGACATGTTAATCACTGGAGTTAATTCATGAATATTTAATACAGCAAAATACAGCAAAATAATGTACATAATTAGCAGAGCTGTGTTTTGTGCACTTCCTTTGTTTGATCTGACCTACGACTACACAGGTGTTGGAACATTGCAGCAGCGTGTTTTTTCTTTTTCTGGCATGCAGAGAGTGGAAATTAGGCATGACCAGATGAAAATATAAAAAATAAACACAGTACCATGTGACATGTGGTTGACGGTATTTTTAGGATTATCATCTGAATTAGTCCAAGGCTCAATTCCAGATAAACAATTGAGAAAGTCATTTGCTCTAAATTGCATTTGCATTTGAGTCTGCATTGCATTTGCAATCTCCTTGGTGTTTTAATATTGTACATTGTAGCATTTCAGAATTAGTAACATGAGTAACATGAGTAACATTATAGCAATGTTTTATGCCTAAAGCACCCAGTCATGTATCAAGTATAAATATGATCAACTAAAACACATGTTATGAATATTCCAAGTGTAAGTGATGCAGTGAAATCAAAGGGAAATTCTGAGGATGGCTGAAGTTAATAAGCATCTCAGGGAGCTTTTAACAGTTTTAACATTTGTCATTTTGTTGAGAACCAGACCTGGAATGGAAAGAATAAAAATATACAAATCTGCTCCCCTTTAATTCCATTCTGCTTGCTTGCATAATGGAATATAAAAGAGATTAGACATATTTAGAATAAAAATTAGATGAGACATTCAACATGATAATTATAAATGGAACAAACTGTTTAAAAGCATTTAAATACATTACAACGATGGATCTTGTGTTCCTCAGTGTTCATCTAGAGGAGAACCTCTCCTGGACCCTCAACACCAGCTCAACAGCCAAGAAAGCCCAGCAGCATCTACACTTTGTGCAGAGTCTGAGGAAAGCCTGTATCCCACCACTCATCCTCACCACCTTCTATAGAGGCACCATTCTGACCAGCTGCATCACTGTCTGGATTGGTAACTGCATTGGACCTCAAGTGAAAGTGAAGTGATTGTCACATACACATATGATACACAGCAGCACAGCACACGGTGCACACAGTGAAATTTGTCCTCTGCATTTAACCCATAACCCTGAGTGAGCAGTGGGCAGCCATGACAGGCGCCCGGGGGGCAGTGTGTGGGGACGGTGCTTTGCTCAGTGGCACCTCAGTCGTACCTTGGCAGATCGGGATTCGAACCGGCAACCTTCTGATTACAGGGCCGCTTCCTTAACCGCTAGGCCACCACTGCACCATTCAAGACCCTACGGCGGACAGTGAGGTCAGCTGAGAAGATAATCACAGTCTCTCTTTCCTCCATAACGGACATTTACAACACTCGCTGCATCAGGAAAGCAACCAGAATTGTGAAGGACACACCCCTCACATGCTCTCTTTACTCTCCTACCATCTGGAAAAAGGTCACTGTCAAGACTGTACAACATTTTCATCCCACAGGCCATCAGACACCTGAACACTCAGGGACTTTCTGTCACAACCATGTTGGCATGACAAGGCAGGTGAACGGAGAGGAGGACGGAGTGGTGATGAGGAGACGAGGAAGGAAGGACACAATCGCGCGACATCACGAAATCGGGGTTTAATGGTGAAGCACAAGACAGGAGACATCCGAGACACTGGTGAACATGGAACATATCTTCAAAGACCTGACGTCAAACAGAAAGGAACAGGGCAGCTTTATACATTTTACACAGGTGAAAACGATTAAGGAACATTACACATGACAACAGTAACCCCTTTCGGACCGGATCATGACACTTTCCTTTTTGGACTGACACACACACACTCACACACACACATTGAGTAAATATTATGTATGATTGCATTGTTTTTTTGCACCATAGTTTAGCACTGTCAGTCTCACTGTTGTCTACATGTTTCTGTTATTCTTGGGCTGCCTGTGTTCCATGTTTGCACTTTATGTCGGTCTGTAACTTTGTTTAAAAGTTACATGTAGCACCAGGTTTCGGAGAAACGTTGTTTCATTTTACTATGTACTGTCTAACATGGATGTAACTTAAATGACAATAAAGCTCAACTTGAACTGATTGTCATTGTGGTACACTGCATCACAATGATGTGCAATGGCAGAACGGTAATGCTATCACTGATTTTTTGTTCTCAGAACTGGACACTTTAAGACAGAGCATGTACCTGTTATTAAAAATAGCTTCCCCTCGTGATCTGGAGTCTACAGAGCTGATCTCCGAAACAAAACCTGAGATGTTCTCCGCATCCTGTGTTTCCCCAGACTGATTTGTGCTTTGACAGTTGAGTGTGTCTTTTATGTGTCATACAGGACCGAGACTAGAGACTGGAGGATCCTAGGCCATTTGTGTTCACCAGTGAACTGGGACATTCGTGCTGAACGCCGGCAAGGCGTAGGACATGTGAAGGCAGACTGGCAGGTGTTACAGCCTGCTGCATTGGCAGCCCTGCAGAACTCCTGGTGCAGTACCAGTGGAGACTATATTCAGCACAAGGCTCATTTCTATGCTTTTTTCCCTTTTTGTGTAGACTCTACAGTAAACTGTTCATTTTTTCTTCACCCTTGGCGTCCATCGTTTCTCCTCCCACACCTTGGGTGACCAGTGGAATTGGTTTAGAGCTCATGGCCCAGCTATTTCATTTACTTTTTTTGTAATTCACATTATATGCGTAAAAAATTATACATATTGTCAAATAAGATTTAGATTTTGTAACATACAGCATTCATTTTATTATAATAACAAAATGTTAACAACACCCCACATATTAGTCAGTCAGCATGAGGTGAAAGCATCTTATAATACTAAATATTTTATAAATGTACTTAGTGGTTTGGATGCCATTCTAGCCCTGAGGAGAAAAATTTAATCAAGACAGTCCATTATCGCTGGATTTCATATCTGGACATTTCAACAATCCACGTGAAGGGGGCAAATGAAATTCTGACTGGTTTTCACAGCCAAAGGGCTTGTCAGCTTGTGTAATGGGGCATTAGTGAGAAACTACAGTAAGACGTGTCTAACCATGACCGAGATAAAAATGAGCATCACCATGACATGAAATGTGGGAAAGCCTCTCATTCTGGGGATACAAAAAACACATATTTCCCTTTAGTTATTCAGAAGGTTGGAAACAGCCTTGTTGTGAGCAGGACAATTTGAGATCATCGGACTAGAACAGATTTGACCTTGCTGGATGCACCTTGACTTCCATCACAGTGTGTGAAGGCACATATAGCACATTGCATTATGTTCATTCCTCATCAGGACTTCCATGACATACATGACTGGTTAGTTGCAGAAGGTTTCAGTGGATCTGAAAGGAAGAAGGAACCTGTGCCTTTAATTTGCAAATTAATTTTTAGCTGAATCTCGGATCTAAAGCAACTTCCAGTCAGTCATCTCAGGTTCAGAAGCACAGGGCTGTGTGCCTTGCTCATGGTCCCAAAATGATTTACCTTCATTGCAATTGCCTGGGGGGTCATGAGAAACAGTTATGTCACCATAAAAAACTACAACCAAATTCAAAGGAACATCATAATGTAGAGACTAGTGTGTTTGCACAGTAAAAATTACTTTAGTATAGTAAAGCTGCACAAAAAACCCAGTTAAGTAAAACAGTGAAACACCTCTAATTATAATCGAGTTTTGGGTTGGGCATTATCTTGAAATTATTAGTTTCTTTTATATTTAAAAAAAAATATTTTTTTATTATGAACAAAACAAAACTTCACTTGTGGAACCATAAAGGCACAGCTCACTGCTGGCCAACTGCAGAATAAAAATGAATACGCTAGATCAGCCATAGCAAATGGGGAGAGTGAGCAATCACCGAGACATAAAGGAAACCGCAAATCCTCTTCATGTGTAATCACATCATTATAAAATCTGTGCTGCGTGCGCAGTTTGGCAGAAGATGCTCCTGCTTGGCCAAGAACTCCATGCAATGAATTAAGCATTTCAAAATTTCATTGTGAGAGATGACATCCTGGCATGCCCGCTTATCCAGCTGCAGCTATATCCTAATGGTGTGGCAATTATACATATACATTTTTTTCAGCCAGAAATTGCCATACACAAAAATATCTAAAAATATTCGTCATTGGCCAGATTAAGCCCTCAGTGATGGATCACCTTCTTTTTTCCAAGGGAGAAAGAATATGAATTCCATCCCATACTGAACAACAGGTATGAAGCGTTCATATGATTGAAAACTAGGCCCTCTCTTGCTCACCTACCGATGTTGGCATTACTTACAGGTGAATATGAGACTCCAAGTGACCACTGCTGTGCCCATGCGCTCCAATCACTGACATCAAACCAGCTCATTCTGAAGCGGTGCTCGACTTCTTTCAAGGCCGACGCTCCAACGCGGATCAAAATAGTTTTTTTTCAGCGGTCGGTTTCTCACAGTGTCGATCGGCGACGTTGCGAAAACAGCCCGACTTCTTAGATGCTTCGTGGGATGTAATTATAATGAACCAGACCACACACGGAGTCTTATCTGAAATTAGATACCACCCGCTGCGTGCATGATATATTACCACAAGAGAAAAGGTAAAAGGTCACACCACAATCGTCTGTTTATTAACTGCACGTGCAGCCGACACGCGGTGGACCAGTCAAACGGAGTGGAAATGTGTCCGTCGCAGACTCGCAATATGGATCTGCTGAGTGCATGGTGACTGATCCATGCTATCTGACACCAAGCACCACGATGCACCTTTATTCTCAAGGAGCTGAGAGCAACTGAGCATTAAAGAACCTCGCATTTGTGTGTGTGTGTGTGTGTGTGTCTTCAATTCACACTAATGCACTAAAGCGTCTAGACAAGTGCGTTAATGCGCCAAGAAATGGAACCTGTGTTAAAAATACTGCGGCTAGCCTTTCAGCGCATGTAATATATGCAGCCCTTGCATCTGTTTCGGTGTCAGCGATACAGATTATTGTTTTAATGTATGGCAATGAGAGACACAGACAGAAAAAAACACAGTTACTTTTACAATAAATCCACAGGTACACACAGAGACAGTACCACCCGCGAGGGCCGCAATATACCGAGCAAAATGGCACCAGGAATTATTAATGACTGGAAGCCTCAACCTAGATCTTGTTTGAGTGAGTGTCTGCGCATCTTTTCCTGCGAGAGGCGAGAGCGGGACACACAAAGGCAGAGAGGACAATACAATATTTACCCGCTTATGCCACTCAGGCCACCCGTTGAGGCAACGAGGGTTCTTCTGTGGTCATCGTGCCACATTTTACTCGAGAACCATGTTTTAAAGAGCAGGCCTTTCTCTTATTTTTTTTTTTACAAATGTATTTTAGTTGATAGCTGCTGCTGAAGGAACTGTGGAAAAAATCCTGACTGAATTTGGTCAGGGTAGAAGTAGAAGCGATGTTGCTCTGGGCTTTATTTTTTACACCACAACCTCCTCGAGGTCCACTGAGGCTAGACCTTGTTCCTGACAGGAGAAGAAGACGAGTGTTACGTCCTTGTCTTTGGGCGTCTGCTGTCTCTTTCAGGTGCAGGTGCTGCCTTGAGGAAAGCCGTCTCCGCATTGGTCGAGACGAGATCCTGGCCTTTTAAAACAGGCGTGGGCTCCGCACTTCAGCTCCGCCGCCGTCTGCTGCTGAGCTGTCAGCGTGCTACCATCGAGATGCCACCTCGAAAGCCCCCGCCATTGCCTCGCTGTTACACCGTGCCTGTTGCTGCCACCACGACTCTAGTCACTACACACGTATCTTTGGAGCCTCGGTTGTGTGGTCGCTGTTATGTCCTGCATATCTTTACTTCATGTTCTTTGTAATAAATATGAAACTTTTGTCCATAACCTCTATTTTCAGGGCATTTCTTTACACCCTTACATGGCTTCTATCACCCCTAGACTGTGGATTGTAACAAGGGAATAGAAGAAATTAAACCAATTAATGGTACCGATTGAAACCCCATTTGTCCCTACATTTCATAAACATTAGGTAAAAAAATGGGATTTTTTACTAATTTTTATTTTGTGTGATGATTCATTGCATTTGGTATTCTGTAAGGCCTGGATGTGCAACCTTATCTATGCATTCAATACAAGTCTAATACAAGGTTTTCAATACTTTGCTGCTTTCCATGGCCATGCCCTAACTCTTTTTTAAAAATGTAGAAAAAAAGATATCAGTCTGCCGAGTCTATTTGTAATGCAACTATGGATATTTTTTTCAAATGCACATACAAAATTTTTTCTCCCACGACAAATACAAATTAGTAAATACTCTGCTTTTATTGTCTACTAAACTCTTGTTTTCTCCCGCATCCTCTGTCTCGTACAGCCCTTATTTTATTAATCATGTAGACTCTTTATAATACAACAGCAGCATTAAAAGCTACTGAACGTTCATTAGCAGCTTACACGTTCTCCCCCATAGGTAGCTGACTACAGGTAGCACCTTCTTTTCTCTCCGTTTATTGAGCGAGGCTATTTTTTCATGTTTTTCAGTGTATATGCCTAGAGAATATACAGGCATATATACTGTATATATTTATTAGTCCCTACAGGGTATATATACAGCATAAATATGTCCATAAAAGTCAGGCCACCCCAGCTATCAGTCAGAAATGTAATACCCTGTCGTGTACCTGAAAGACTGTGCATGTGTGCCTCAATTTTTCACTGGAGTGAGATTAAAACCACGGCACGCAGCTATAAAAGGTGCTTATTAAAATAGCGCACCAGAGATGCCAGCCTGGCTCTGTTTTTTTTTTTTTTTTTGCTGAGCATCATGGGAGCTGAGGAGCACCGACGGGCACTGGATGGACTCATTCCTCCTCGGTCTGTACTGACCTCCGGTTATGCTCCGTGACTGAGCAATGGTCTGCCTGGCTCCCTGACTCCCAGGACGAAACCAGCACAAACTCTTACACACACACACACACACACACACACATGACCCATCTCCCCAAGACCCAGCAGAATAACATACAATAAAAATACATTTACAGCGTGATCAAACACTCCAAGTGGCTTACCCCAAATATTAAAATAACACTGATACTCTGCCCTTTTGTGTTTCATCGTTCCAGTTAGGAAGGCCTAAACCAACTCCCTTTAGTTTCTTTTGAAGCAGGAGTGTAGAGAGAGACTCCACTGTATGCATAATATATAATAAATGCTGTAAACCAGGACATCTGCTTGAGTCTTCGGGGTCCATCATCCTGCCCAAAGGCCTTCGTGATCCCATTTACACCCTCTGCACTGTAGTGGAGGTCGAACCCATCCTTATTTCTGCTTATGTGATGCAGCTCATGTCTGGGTGTACATCTGTAACTCTGTGTGTATGTGTGTGGGCGTGGATGTGGGTGTGTGTCCTTCCCTCCGAGGCCAAGCCTTTTAGCCATTAGCAGGGTTTCAGATAACAGGCCTGAAGCCTCGGTAGAGATCAGAGCTCTAAAATAAGGGGCACTTTAGTATCTCCAGGGCTAAAACTGCTTTCTCCCTCCCTCTCTCTATCTCTCAGACACACACACAAAAATGCCATATAACCCCAGCCCGGACGTGGTTTGTGTAAGTTGGATGTGGGCTTTTGCAATCACACAAGCATGTAATGTATATATTTTTTACAGCTATGCTAATAAATAAGTAACATACTGCATGTATTATGAATGTGAAAGGATCTCTATGTAATAAGACGTCTGTAACCCCGTAACCTCAGTGACCACGGTGACCTTGATTGGAAATCAATTCAGTCTTTGGCTTTTGTAAATAGTTGTTGTTTTTGTGGTATTGCTCACCGTTACGTAATAATTTGCTCGCCCGGCTGGGTTTGGGATATTTTGGACAACACAGTACAACACATACACACACAGTCACACATTAGCATGTGGATAACCTGGATCCGTCTGTCTGTCTGTCCCCAGTGTTCACACCCGTACCCTTAATGGGCCTACTCTGTGTTGTAGTCATTTTAGCGATGTTTTAGCACTATGCCCACTGCTCCCCAGAAAGACATTCTGCCACAAACACACACACACACACACACACACTACAGTCAGGGGTGTGTTTACTTCCTGCACTATTTTTTATCGCTAAAATGTTTTTACCCTAACTTTGACCCTAGGGTAAAAGTAACTCCCATCTCCCATCCGTACGTCTGGCTGTGACTCTTCACCACGTCCGCTCACTTTTTCCATACGCTCTTCACTCATTAATACGCATCTCCATCTGAAAATTACACGATTACAATAACTTTTAAAACGGAGTTTTCTAATCTCACAGTGCAGACACACACACACACACACACATTAGAACTGTAAAACACATGTCCTTGTCAGTACTGATGCTCCTGAGGTACAGTTCTCCCTGTGATCACAGCTCTTCTTTAACCAAAAATAATTATCTGCAGCTCTTCTGCCTGTGTGTGTGTGTGTTTATGAGGTATTGATCTGCCTTATAGAAGCCGTTTGGCGGGGTTGGATGCCGGTGTCTGTGTGAGTTTGTCAGGAGGGGTTGTTAATGTAGCAGCGCTCGTCTCAGCTCTTGCTCGGTGTAAGAGCTTTTGACAGGGGAGGAATTTGAGGATGTTGTGAAGAACAAGAACAGAAAAAGGATGGAAGGAAGGGTGGGGGGAGGGCAGGGGATGAGAGGAATGATGCAAAATCTGGTGACTGCAGGGCCGAGACGATAGAGAACGGGTGAAACTTTCGGAAATGATTTTCTGCTAAACAAAAGAACCAAGAGAGAAAGTTTGACTTCTTACAGCAAAACTGTGTGTTTGTGTGAATGCACAAAATGTACACGCTTATCTAAAATTGTTGAGAGAGCACAGATCTAATATCTCTCTCATTCCTCCTGCCTCGCTCTGGTCTGTGTGTGGAGAGCGAGAAGCTGGCAGAACTTCTCCTGAACCTGCTGAAGTGGGGTTTCTAACCCCTTTAAATATTCAGTCTATTGTCCAGGGATTTACAGTATGACTTCAGCCTTTCTCTCTGACACACACACACACACACACACACACACACACAAACACAAACACAGTGACAATCCAATTAAATCCACCCGGGGCTATCACTGCTAATGTCTATTCAGAAGCTTATTCAATACAGGACAAATGCAGGCACCAGAAGACATACAGAATATCCCTAACTTTCTCTCCCTCCCTCTCTCACTCACACACACACACACACACACCCACAGACTCAAACCCGTGGACACAGGCCTCACATGGGGCAGTCCTCCCTCTCATTCCTCCTTCCCCCCTTCTGCTGTTCACATCATTTCATCCCACACACTGATTCAGAGCAAGAGAAACAAAACCGCTGACATTAAGAGAGGTGGAGAAAAGGACAAAAGGAACAAAGGGATGAGAGGGAGGAGGTGGGGAAAAGGATAGGGAAACACTGACGGGGCTTGACAGAGCCGGGATGCAAAAAAAAAAAGAAAAGAATATATAGAAGGCATGACACGAAGAGAAAGAGACACAGAGAGAGAGAGAGGCTGGATTTTAGAAGTCTGTTATTAAACATCAATAAAGTTACAGAAATTAAGAAGTGGGAGGAGCATCAGCATTTGCTTGTCCTTGTCGGTCTGTGACCGTGTGCAGGGTGGTATGTGTGCTTTACATAATGCTGCTGTTTAAAGTACTCTTGGTTTGGTCCTGATCCCATCTTTTTCACATCTTTAATCACATATTACTACTTTATGTGTGTTTATGCTATTAAACTTGTATTGCTTTTCACAACTGTTCACAATTGTATTGCACTCCATCTCTTGCATGATGGGTTTATGTGTCCTTGTTTTGCGTTGCACCAGGATCCAGGAGGAACATTTTTTCGTTCTAAAATCACAATAAAACCGTTGCACCAGTCCTAGCACCATTAAAATACATCAAGCCACCATCTGTACCATCTGCAGCAGCTGTTACATCTTCCTTGTTCACTCAAGTTTTCCATGCGTAATTATGTGTGTGTGGGTCTTTCACAGGAGCCTGATCTGGAGGAACCTTCTGTAATGTGGCTCTGTTTCTCTGCAGGTTTACTAGCTATATTGTCATAGATAAACGTGTAGGTGCTGCAGAATGAGTGCTGCGTGTGTGTTTGCGTGTGTATGTGTGTGTCTCTCTTAAATTAGCCCAGCCCCATTAAACAGGCCCATTTCCTGCAACAGCAGCCTAGGAGCCAGGAAACGATTGGCTGCTTGAGTTAACCAGCAGAGCGCTTTATCCTAATTCAATGCCAAAAGGAGTCTAATGACGGCTCTCTCGCTCTGTTTCTCTGACAGCGCGTGCTACACAAATCAAGAAAACCGATTCCCGGTTACAGCATGGAGGAATTTATGTTCAGAAAATCTAATGAGCCTTCCACAGGCTTTGTTGTCTTGGTAATGTGAAAACTTTTCAGTTTCTGTAGGCAAAGATGTGAGTCTTGGGCATCCTGTGTATATACAAATATGTGAAGTTTTCATGTGAGAGGTATTGTTATCGCTTATACACTTTTTCATGAAACGATTTGGATGAAAACCTCCTGTCATGTTCAGTACTTGAACCCAGACATTGTACTGATTGGGAAAACTGAAACATGCCTGGAACAGAAAACAAGGCTCAGGTTCTGCTGGTGCCATACTTGCATTGCCTAACAATGTTTTAGCAGCAGTGTAACATTGGTAACCACAGTAACAAAGGTTACTATTAGTAACACACCATGTAATCATGGATTTAAATCCTCAAAATGTCCCCCTGCTTAAGACAGCACATGTCCAGGCCCGTCTAAAGTTTGCCAGAGGGTCATGTTTTCAGAGATTTTTGGCAAAAACCTCCTTCCATCACTGAGAGCGTTAAAGATGAAATGGGTCTGGATCTTCCAGCATGACAATGATCCCAAACACTACCCAGACAACAAAGGTGTGGCTATGTAAAAAAGATTCTGGAGTGGCCTTGACAGTCCCAGAACATCACAGCTTGTGAGAAGATCTGCATGGAAGAATGGCCCAAAATACCAGCTAGAGTATGAAGACATACAGAAAACATTTTGACCTCTGTCATTGTAACCAAGGTTACCTTACAAAGTATTCAGGTGAACTTTTGCTATTGACCAAAAACTAATTTTTTCTGCACAGTAAACAAATACATTATTTGAAAATCATACCATGTGATTTCCCAGATTTTTTTTCCTTTTTGACTCTCACAGTTGAAGTGTACCTATGTTGGAAAATTACAGTAGGACAAAATGCACAATCGGTGGCTGCCAAATACTTTTTTGCCTCCCTGTAGCGTAACGATCACATCCCCTAAGTGACAGAATAAACTAGCTCCAAAGGTTTACCATGGATCTCATGAAACACCAGGAAACTCCTGAGGTGCCAGAGAGCTATTAGGCTCTGGCCAAGGACTGTTTCCGCATTCACACAGACGTAGAATAAAAGCTCTCCATGTGCCCCTTGTTAGCCTAATCCAAATGCATTAGGGTGCAAGTATCATTGCGCGTTTGAGTGTCATTATACAGTAAAGAGCGAATCTCGGCCTCTCTCTCCCTCCCTCTGCTGCTTTTGTCAGGTCAGAGTGTTTGATTTGTCTGAGTTCTGATCTTAATCTAATACGACAAAATGCATTTTCTCACTCCAAGCTAAACAGTTTGTGCCATTGCAATTCCTTAATCTCTTGCTCTTGCTGTCTTCATCACAAAGGTAAAATGGAATGAGAGTTGTTGACCTGTGTCATAAACAATATCTGAATTAACAAATGTACAAATGATATTATTTCCTGTTAAGGTCTTGTACATTACTAGTACTTGTTTACAAGTTTGTGTTAAGTGAATATTTTTAGCTGTCATTTTTAAGTTTAATTTTCAAGGTATCCGCTGATGGGAAAACTATTCTCTCAGGTATCTAGAAGACTCTCATGTCTTAGAGATTGAAGTGTCAGAATGCATACCCTTCATTCCCAGTAGCAGAATTAATGTGTGGGTCTACTTCCCTCAAGATTCACCACCACACAACATTTCAGTTATTATGGAGCTATTATTGCAGTAACTACATGTAGTCGCTTAGCAGCGTCTTTCTTGTGATGCAGAGTTGTCTTTGATTTATGTTACCATAGATGGTAACATTCCTGTTCACTCACCAAATCTCAGTATTCAAGGCTGAGTCATGTTACTTCATGGATTTACCTATATGGATTTCCAAGCCAGGGCTTGAACTGTGACTTTGCAGTCTTCAGGTTCATAGGTGAGTGTTATACCCACTAGTCTACCACCACCCTCTATGAAATAAGAGAGACATCAGTACAGTACAAGAGTACCTGAAGAGTACCACTGTGGCAGTCACGTGGTAGTAATTATCTTTAAATTTGAACATTTTCAAAGCATTTTTATATAGCAAAATTACCCCTGACATGTGAAGTCACTGAGCAAATTTCAACATGTGAGCAAAGGCTGGTTAAAATAGAGTGGGTGGGTGCTGATATTCATGGCAGGATATGAAGCTCTGTGACTGAATTGTAGGCTGAAAAATGTGTTAGATTAATTAATTGCAAATGAATTAATTTAGCATTGTCACAAGCTTCCCATTGAGAAACCACCACCACCAACTTAAAATTAGCCCGTTCACAGAGTTCAAATTCAGCAGCGATTATTTTACTGTTAATGAGGTGCTTGTGCTGGCAGGAGAGCTCATTACCAGAGAATATTAATGCAGTGCATTTAATTTTTTTTAACTAAAACAATGCAGATAAATTGTGTTGTAAATAGTGCTACAGGATCACCACAGTAGTAACTGGAACTCATCTGAATACAAATGTGCAAACAAAAGACTGCATTAAAAACCATGTTAAATGAAAACGAATTATGGATATACCACACATGCCAATAGCTGTTCTTTCATTATACCCTCATTCTCTGGAGCAGCTTTCCTCGGTCATGGAATCCACTTTCACCAAACTGAAGGGACTTCCTGCTCCCATACACCATATCTCAGGTACACATAGACCTTACCTTTGGTACTTATACACCCAGTATCAGGCATAGTTACATCAGACCTCATGTTCACCAGTAATGAGAAGACTTAGTTCTTTTCATAATATATTTACAGCTAGACGACAAGGTGTTCAGTGGTACTCTTATTATGGAAATCCTGCCCCTCTCTCGCTCTGCCTTCTGAGGGGCTGGGGATGGATTATGCCTTTTCCCGCTACACACAGACAGAATGAAAAGAGCTTTATAAATGATTTATTTATGCTATTTTAACTGCATCTGCAAAATAACATTCCTATCTCTCTATCTCTCAGTTGATCTATTTTTCGTCCTGTCCCTCACCATATCACCCAAGCTCTTCCACTCATCAGGACTGAAGTAGGTCGTCCTTAAATCAATCTATCTATCTATCTATCTATCTATCTATCTATCTATCTATCTATCTATCTATCTATCTATCTATCTATCTATCTATCTATCTATCTATCTATCTATCTATCTATCTATCTATCTATCTATCTATCTATCTATCTATCTATCTATCTATCTATCCATCTATCTATCTATCTATCTATCTATTACCTAATGATCAGCACCATAAACAGTTCCTCTGCATTATTGTTTGTTAATACATTAACCTTTTAAAGGGTTGTAACTTTCTGTAACTTACTTTGTGTTTGTTTCTTGACCTCTGACTTTCTCTGAGTGTCAGGAGGCTTAATCAGTGAGCTTTAGTGGGTGGTTGTGTGTGTCTGGTCTCTCTGAATGTGTGTTGTTACCCCTGAGCGCTGTTCTCCAATGCTGATCAAAAGAGACAGTCCAATTCCAAATACCGGTGACCACACACACACACACACAATCTATAATTACACTAATCTCTCAGTACGACCGAGGGTGAGAAACCTGCTGATTAGCATTGCATGATTTGAATATGTCTTATAACCAGTATTTTCATTCATTCAATTCATTGTACAATTCTTTCTGTTCAATTCAGACTTTTGTAGTTTTGTTGCTGCAGTGCATTTAAAGTACAAAAGTACAATGAACTCATACAAATTTGTTGATAAGTCTTATGCATTGTGTACATAGCGCTGTTGTGCAGCCACTTGCACAGGTTCCTATGTCTGGACACGGGTGGAGATGAGGAGCCATGGGAGTGGTGGCTGGTGTGTGTGAGTCAGCTGGCATGGTAGGAGATGGATCTGCTTGAGGGCAGAGTGAAGCAGCCACTGACACGCACACTCGAAGACATACACACAAGGCAGGCAATGACACCACTATGAAATGAGCCTTTATTTAACCCATCTTGTGGAGTTAAATGTTTATGAGTGTCTTCTGTAATGCACATTTTACACCAAAAAAAATGTTTGGCCACTGATTAAAGCACTCTGTGTGTTTATGTATGGCAGCCAGAGAGAGTGGTGAGAAATAGAATGTGTGTGTACCCGTGTGTTGGTGTGATTTTCGGTGCCGAGTGTGATAGATGCTGATTTGACGTGCTCTGACGTTTCTTTAAATAATTCCAGTCTGCAGTGAGTAATTTGTGGCCGGTTTGTCTGTGTGTGTGTGTGTGTGTGCGTGTGTGTGTGTGTGTGTGTGTGTGTGTGTGGAAAGTGGGGGCAATTTGCTTCGCTGTCAGTCTGATTTGAGCTCAAAGAATGATGTCTGATAGCCGCTTTGAACTTCCACTCTGTTTAAAACCTGAGAACAAGAAGCAATTACTATTATCATTACAGTACTGACAACACACACACACACACACACACACACACACACACTCGCACTCAGCCTGCGCAATCATATTAGAATAGCAATATTGCACAAACAGTCACACATCTTAACAGAAAGTTCCATCAGGCAGCAGAGGGTCTTATAGAATCTGTAACTTTTGGGGCGCGCCCGCAATAGTTGACCTGGCACAGACCTTTCACCTGTTCTAACTGGCTGTTAAACCATGTAGCGGAAAATGGGAAAAACGCAACAGATTGTCTGGCTTGTGCTATTCACTTGACTTCTGTTCTATTTGTATGGCTCTGTCGCAGAACGAGGTGAGGCGTAAGTGCACAGCCAGACAGCCTGTTCAGTTTAAACGCAGAACGGAGAGAATACAGCAATGACTGGGAACAAAAGAGCAACGTATACAGCGGTAAAACACTCAGAGTAATCAGGAAGCAAACAACGCAACTAAACGAATCAGACCTCGGTCAGGTGACACACTCACTTTGGTCCTCAATGCGTCCAAGGTGACAGTGGTCAAACCACTGATCCCAAACCAACACGGTAAAAATGACAAAATACTCAAACTGTAGAGCATCCAGGATTCAAGATTTTTTTTTTTAATGAAGTGGTTTTTGCACCCTGTCTAATTCAACAGAGGCACAGAGGACATGGATTTCTGTCACTGTCCCTCAAACAACTTTAACTGATGTAAATTAGTTAAGAAGTAATTAGGTTAATTGTTGAAACTCAGCTAAATTATTAATTAATTCCATTCAGGTTCAATTCAATTAATGAGATTATTGTGGCACTCTAATAAATGTAGACAATAAAATTCACCCTATAAAATTCACAGCAAATGAACAAGGTTAAGATGTAACCTCAAAACATATTAAAAACTTTTTCATAAATAGAAGAAGAGTTTTTTTTTCTTAAAAACCTAAAAATCCAGTCTGGGTGTGGACAACAACAAAAAAAAAAAACAGAGAACACAAATTGCTGTTCATGTTTATATTTAATTCACGTAACTGTGGACTGATGTGATGTAAAAAGTACTCAGAGGGACTGCAAAAGTAAACTACATCATTGTCGCAGAACTTTTTAATGCCCTATATTACCTACCTACTAAAACTAAACCTAACACTATATGTAGTACATCTAAATAATAATAATAAAGTGAAGTGATTGTCACATGTGATACACAGCACACGGTGCACACAGTGAAATTTGTCCTCTGCATTTATCCCATCACCCTGAGTGAGCACTGGGCTTCCTTAACCGCTAGGCCACCACTGCCCCCGCTAGGCCACCACTGCCCCTATATCTAATACTATAACTAATTAAACTAATAAAACATAAAACTATACAGAATAAAACTTTTTTAAAGCTGAATATGTTTCAGTTGTTTTTTAAATGAAAGCCTTACGTACATAAGCCTCTCTCACACACACACACACACACACACACACATACACAGTCAATAAATCTGTAGAGATGGCCCATCACAATGAGGTCATTTGGTTGACAAACCACAGGTTGTGTTTGTGCGTAGGTGACCGTGGTGTGTGTGTGACAGGTGTCCCTCCTTCTTAGCTTTGTAATTTATCACTCTCCTGGTGGCTGCACACCTAAACTCTTCAGAGCTGAGGTGACATTGTACTCCCTTTTCTCCCAACAGCACATCTGGCCTTTTTAGACCAAATGTTGACTGGTTTTAGCAATTTTACAACCTGAGCTTCACTGCACTATTTAAGATGTCAGGATTGGGACATCTTTGCTAATGTCAAATTAATGTTGTCTTCAGGATTTATAGACATAAATACATACAAACAAGAAAGATCTGCTTGCTAGTTAGCTGTATATTTGAACTAACAAACCAGCTAAGTAAGTAAGTACATAACCAGGCCTTTTCGTTGGTGTGATATTATCTCAGAAAAAGCTTTATGGATGTTTGAAACAGGAGGAGCCAGTTTGTATGATTGACAGATCTCACAATCTGCATTTTAACATTCGTTTGATTCTTTTTTGTATAAATAAAGTCCTAAATAGAGGCCTATTTGAAATATTTCCCAAAAAATGAGGAAAATGTTGCTTGAAAATCTTGTGACTCAGAAGAATGAGCCAAGACAGATAAGAGTCTAGATGAAATCTTTCCTAATACCTTGAGAGATGGTGGTACCACCAAATTCCCACTCAGGTTGCCCACTCAGGTTTTTGACAACCTTTGACCCATCGGTTTTGATTCAATTTGAAAACTTTTCGTCCAGCACGGTAGCTGAAATTTCCCTCGGTGTGAATACTGTATGTAAACAGCATACATTTTTCTGCAACTTTGTGTGGCATCTTTTTTATTCTGACAGCAGTCAAGGCAAATGCTGATGCCCATTCATCCTGCTGTGTCTGTCGCACTAACAAGAGATCCGCCACTGAAACTTCCCACAGTATTATGTTCCCTCATTACTGTAATAAATTATGGTTGCGTATAAAGTGCAGGTGTACAGCGAGTGATACCTGTGTGTTGCTGCAGGACGCCGTTTAGTTTGTGGGGTGTTCAACATACCCTACCGGATTGTAACGTTTTGCATTTGTGTGAATTTAAAACACTACAACCAACTTGAATTATTATTTACACCCTTAAGGTGTGAAACACTGACTCAGTCTAAATTGAATTTTAATGAGCAACTGAGATGAGAATGAGGCTTACAGACAGCCTGGGTTTATGAAGCATGTGTGTGTGTGTATGAGAGAGTTTTAGCTTTAAAGTTTTAAAGATTGTATCACCTTACAAGTGAACCAAAACCTGAGGACAATTTAATACATTTGAGAACAAAGATAAAAGAAGAAGTACATGGAAAAGCAAGTGAGAGTTAATATTACTTTACAGCCATGCTCGAATAAACAGTGTGGGTAGGTCTCCTGAAGCATAAAGCAGATTCAGTACATGACAGAAGAATGTACAGTAAAAAAAAAACACACTGTACACACATGTAAACTATAAAGTGCCCCGGGTATTATTACACAGCAGCATAGTAGCATGGCATATTGTTCCATAACATAACTGGATTATTGGTAATGTGTGACTTTTTTCAGCGCTACTCGGTTTGTGAAAAGCAGTTTCCAGCAATGATCAATATTCAAATGTTGATCATCGGTGAGAACAATTCCTCCTCCAAGTTCCTCAGAAGCTTCCATCTTGTTACCCACCTGAGTTTCTTCCAGAGGGCAGGAAGACGAGGTGTGCGCTGAATATCTTTGCGGTCGGACTTGACGACTCTCTGGAGAGACCTCCATTCAGCCGCTGAGCAGCTGGCATACCACGATGAGATGCCATAGGTGAGGATGCTTTTTATGGAGCAGTAGAACAAGGACACTAGAAGCTACTCAGACAGATTGGCCTTCATCGGTGTGCTTATGAAGTGCAGCCACTTCTGTGCCTTCTTCACCACATGAGGAGATGTGGTTACTGATTTGATGGACAATATGTCTGTCTCTATTTCGTCACCAGTAACACATAATGAAACAAGGTCCTTCTACTGTCTTCTAATTGATCTTAATGACAATTTTACTTTTTGATGTCGTTGTAGGCACATTCAGCTCCATTTTTGGCTAGCTCCACCACTTTGGGATCTAAGTGAAGCTGGTAGAACATTGAGGCACATCACTAGCGCTTTGTCCACATACATGTGTGCTGATACGCAGGTTCAGTAGGTCAGTGGGACTGATTAAACAGTGTTAAACAGAGTCATGAGCAAATGAAAATTCCCGCCCCATGAAATGGGAATGTTGGCAACACGAGGGAACCCCAGGAGTCTGCATAGGAATTGGTGAGTATCGCCCCTTTTATTCTACGAACGGGAGTCAGTTTAGAAAATTGCAACATCCGCTGGCGTTCAAAAGGGAAGGTAAACTGAGGGAAGAGGAGAGGAGATGAGATGAGACACTTTGCATAGACACTTTGCATAGAAGAGGTTCATCAGAGCTGAACTCAATGACTGAACAATGGGCTCAGTTTGGCACTAATTAAGGGAGCAGGAATCACTTGTCAACCGTCTTCCCCATCACGTGACACAAAGAGCTGAGGTATTTAAGCTTGCTTTTGAATGGCTGAGGCGATGTTTGGCATGTAAACCTTGTGGGCGTTTTCATATTGATCTGGGATGGATAGTGGAGAGAATCAAATGTGATTTAGGGACAGTCTCTCAAATCACTTCATGACAGTCTGAGTTAGGGTCCTTGGATTGAAGATCCGTCCAGTCTCTTACTGCCTTTCCACTGCATTGATAAGAGTGCCATTTTGAGGTAGTTCCTGATTTGGAATGAGTGCTGTGCATTTGCATTGAAAAATATTGGTGCCGGTGGAGCAAAATCAGCACAGAAGCCTCCCCCAAATCTTTGCTGGTCTGGAACCCAGAACCCATAATGTCGTGAGACGTGGGAAGAGTAAACAAGGGACCATTACAGGTGGAACAAAATGGTAGGAAGCCAATGTTTGGTTATGAAAAGTGCAGAAGAAGAAATTGCCCTGGACAGCAACAGAAATTCAAGAGCATCCCAAGTAGGGAATCCCAGACAGCCCTCTCCCCAGCCACCTCCACCAGCTCCTCCGGCAGGACCCCAAGCCGTTCCCAGACCAGACTGGAGATATCATTTCTCCAGCGTGCCCTGGGTTGACCCGGGGGCCTCCTGCCGGCAGGACATGCCCAAAACACCTCCCCAGGGAGGCGTCCAGGAAGAATCCTGACCAGATGCCCGAACCACCTCAACTGGCTCCTCTCGATGTGGAGGAGCAGCGGTTCTACTCTGAGTCCCTCCCGAATGTCAGAGCTCCTCCCCCTATCTCTAAGGGTGTGCCCAGCCACCTTACGGAGGAAACTCATTTCGGCCGCTTGTATCTGCGATCTTGTTCTTGAGGTCATTACCCAAATTCATGACCATAGGTGAGGATTGGAACATAGATCAACCAGTGAATTGAGAGCCTTGAGTATTCTGGCTCAGCTCCCTCTTCACCACAATAGATCAGTTCAATCTATCCGCCTCCTTCAACTCTCACCTTATCGTGGTGGAGGAGTTTGAGAGCCCTAATCATCCTAAGAGCTATGTTGTCTGGGGCACTTGGGTCTCCCATGACAAATTGGTCTTAGGTGAAGGGTGAGACAAAGAATGGTTCAGAAGATCTTTCACGGAACCAAAAACAAAGAGTCCCAGTACCCGGCCCGGAGGGTTACCATGGTCCCACCCTTGAACAAGGACTGGAGTTGGGGCCCGTGAGCGAGCGCCTTGTGGCCGGGCTTTCGCAACCCGAACCAGATACATGGGCTCATCCAACTGTTCACCCACCACCCCCAGGAGGAACATAAAGAGTCCGGTGCAATGTGGATCAGGTGGCAGACCGAGGAGGGAGCTGGACAAGGAAACTGGCTATTAGGAAGTTTAAATTGCTGGAATTAACCAGTAAATTAATCAACAAGCAAAGATTTTGGCAAAAGTGGCTTTATATAATGGGCGAACCCTGGAAAACGTATCAGAGCCTAATGGTTTCCATGGTATGGCTCAAATTCACACATCCTTACAAGGTAAAGTGGCAGAATGTTGGTGTCTGGCAGCAACAAAGCTGTTGAAGAAGGGATTAGTTGAATTGGTTGAAGTGATTGAATGGTGGGTGGCCACTCATTGTTTTTGTAGCTGGTGTTGAAGGTATTACTGAACCTGTGGTAGTCTGTGTTGATGCTTCTGGATGTACAGTATGTTGATGCTTCTCCTTTCAGGCAAGATGTGACTGTGCTGATGTCCTTCACTAGAAACTTACATAAAACAAATAAAAATGATTTGTGATTCATTTCCCCTTTCTAGCTACAATATTGGATAGTGCCTCTAATGGTTTAATAAAATGCACACAAAATACTTTGGTGGCAGAGGCGTGTCAGTGTGGAATCCGGACCAGTTCCCAATCGGTTCTGTGCATGCGTGCGCATGTGTAGTCTCAAAGCCACCATGTTAGCGGCCTAACATAAAATAAAAATATTGAAATAAATTGGTTCCCATGGTTGACCAGTGGCCCATATAGACTACCTTGGTAAACATTTACTTTTTCATGAAAAAAAAATTCAACATTTGACTTAATATTACTAAATATTAAAATGAAAAAAAAAAGAACTTATTAACCAATATTGTCATGATCCGGACCGGCGGGGTGACTCCGGGTCTGGAGTTCGGACCGGAGTTTCATGTTAGTCTTGTGCAATGTTCCCTGATCGTGTTCACCTGTGTATAGTCATATAATTGTATAAAGCTATCCTGTTCGTGTCTGTTCGCCGTCAGGTCATTGCGTGGTGATGTTCCCCTGTCTCGTCTTCTATGCATTAAACCCCTGTCCTGTGACGTCGCGCTTATGCGTCCTCCTTCATCGCCATGTCCAGCCCATCGTGACAAATATATCTGCTTCACATACCAAGTGATGTATCACAGAAAGACATGAAAGCAGATATTTGTGTTAATTTAAGCAAAAAGTGTGAGCTGTAGATTCTGACTACCGTTCACATACACTGCACCTAACAAAGTTGGAATATATGTCCAGGTGCCAAAAATAATTTGAATATGAAAATGAACTGCTTATGAACAGTAATTAGATCGGTGTAATTATTATCCAGCTGCACTTCTTTCTTTTTATGAGCAGATACAACTCTCTGCCGCTACGCTCACTCAGTGCTGCTCGTGGTGATGTGATTAGACCTGAGCGAAGGCAGGCGGAGCAGCCGCTGCACTGTATGAATGTCACACACACCAATACACTCATCCATCACAAACTCTTCTCTGCCACACCAGCTCTGTGCTGGTGTGTGCACATGCGCCTGTCTGCACGCACGTCCCGAATCTGGCTGTCGAAGAATTCATCACGGTGATCATGGACTTTGAAATATTTCTGAGTGACTCAAACACACTCCCTCTCCCCCTTTATCTTCGGATTGTTATATTGGTAACATGAGGTGCCTGGTAGTGTAGGGTGTAATTGGGTTCTGATGAATCGGCCTGACCTGTATAATTAAAGCCACTTGCCACAGCTTAGTGCGAGCCTCCTGTCCCACTAATGCATTTTTAATGGCTGCTTACAAAGTCAACGCACACCTGATGAGATCTTTGTGATCTTTGTCCTTCCCCTTTAATTACAAGATTGCATCCCCTGTTTCCACCGATGCGCCCTTCAAATACCTGCGCTGAGGATGTCGGGAGTCACGTGTGTGACTAAGCTGTATTAGAAACAGCAGCTGGATGATGGGTTGTTGATAAAAATGATTTCTGTATTTATGAAGGTGTTTGTATGTAACCACAGAAATAAGTAGATGCATTAAGGATTATGGAACATTTTATGAAAGTCAGTACTGATAATGATGCAGTCCTCTATTTTGGCACATCATCCCTACATAGACTAGAGACATGGAGTTCATGCAAACGGCGTTCATTCTGGTACCAGATGATGTGACACATTTCCTGACACTGACTTCTTACAGACACTTATGCTTGTAACCACCTTCAGCCAAACAACACGGCTGACACTTTGCATCTGATTTGGTTGGTCGAAATGTTAACAATAATGCTAACACTATTGCTGAGTATATAATGTTAAGAAAGGATGTTTCATTAATGTGTTAACCCATTTCACTGTAAACAATCAAGTCATATACAGTACAGGACAAACGTTTGGACACACCTTCTCATTCAATGTGTTTTCTTTATTTTCATGACCATGTACATTGGTAGATTCTCACTGAAGGCATCAAAACTATGAATGAACACATGTGGAATATAGTTGTGATGCCTTCAGTTCCCAGAGAAAGTGTGTCCAAACTTTTGGCCTGTACTGTATAACAGCAGGGTAGGAATAAATTAACAGATAAAAAAAAACCAAAAAAAAAAAAAACATGGAGTATATACATGAAGAAAAACCACAAATAGCTATTTTCTGTTTTATTTTATTGTTATGGTGCTAGTATTGATGTTTTTGTCAAATTGATAAAGTGCAAACTCAGGAAACATATACAGTAACACTATTAACATAACATAATATATATTTCCACAATGCCAGCACCTTATTAAGAAGCATGGTCTGCATTCTGCAATGGCGCATTTTTGGTAGGTGCAACATCAGGTGGAAAACAGCCATCCAAACTGTGATTCCTCAATCTCGGAAAGTCATTAATACTCTCTAAACACGCACGCACACACTTCCAGTGTGTTTGTCTCTCTCCATTGCACACCACAATGACGTGCCATTTATTGAATGGGATTGCTGGTGGGTATGTGCAAAAAAAAGTCATTACAAACAAGAATGTGATTTATGAAATCAATCGACGGGCTGGGGCACCAGGGGGTGGGTAATGAGAGAGGAGAATGTATGTGTGTGTGTGTAGGGGTGTATGGGGGTCTAAAGTCAGCGACAGTGTGTGTATGCGCACACCTCATTGTGTATGCATATCGCCTCTCAGCTCGACAGACAAATGACCAGCCTCTTCTGAACAGGAGCGGACACTGCTAAATGCGTGCTAATCAACTTGTGAAATTAAACATCAAAAATACAGAAATTGTTGTGTGTGGCAAAGCAATTTGTCTGCAATTAGATGGCGTGGCATTTCTCACAGTGAAAGGGTCGTTGAGTGTGGATGCTGAGGCCAGTGACAGCTACAGCTACCGGACGGTAAAAAACGTACTTCACACACTCACAGCACACCCTCCACTGTGAGAGTGTTGAGTGTTGGGATGGTGAAACCCCACTTGACTGTCAGCAGAATAAATGTGGACAGTTTTGGTCAGCTGTCCCCCGACCACCAGTGACCACAGCGGCTTGGCTGGGTGTCATCTGGGGCGGGGACTAATCCAGTTGCGCTTGGGCCACTGCTGAGCTCCTGACATTCTCTGGTGTCAGCTGTCAAAAGGCATGAAGGTCCAGGTTATCCAGACCGGACACAACTGATTCTACTGGTGAGCCTGATCATTTTGAGGAAGGGTACATACCTCTTGAAAGCTGCCTTTGCAAAAATACATTTAGCTTGTTAAAAATCAAACTAGTTGTCATTCCTTATAATATTAAATATGATGATGAATATTAAATATGATGTGTACAACCTTTATACTACTAAGACATGGATACTAAGACAGCATTCTATTCTTACTCAGCATTAGCTGTGCACATTTTCACACACTGGTAACTACGTGGACATTGGCTGACTACCAAAAGCCAATGGCGGAAGAAAATAGATTATCATTATTCTCCATCTGAAACCTGTTAAATTGTCTGACATGATACTTCTGCCTCTGCCATTACATCTTTGGGAACCACGAGGTTCAGTGGGCTATTTTACTCAGGCACCATAAAATAAACCACAATGAAACAGGAACAAAAAGACAGACCCGCTCACACTGTTTCCTATTTGCAAGGGTCACTTAAAAGTCTTTAACCGCTATAATCAATCTCATCTCCATATCAGATAACTCATTTAAATGCTATGAATGTTTCCTCTGTAAATTAGTTGCGAACGAGGAGCAAATTCTAGGAAACAGAAGGAAATGAAGAATCGATGAATGGGAAAATAATAAAATAAAGGCGAGCAAGCAGCGGCAGCAAGGTCCTGAATTACGGAACCCATGTGCAGAAAGAAACGACTGTTTTGTTACTAATGGGAAGATTTTAACCTAAAAGCCACCCATTTTGCATGTGTCTCTATTCCCCCTTCAGCAAAGATGGAGGGATGTGCAGACCGGTGGAGTCATTATTTATCGTAATCACCTCACCATTTAACACCGGCTGAGGGACATTTTCCGAAACTCTGGCCTAATTAGAACACCATTCCATCTGCATTTTTCCCATGCACTCCATCACTACTAGCAGTCTTCACCTGCCCCTCCTACATGTTAAAGAGTTCATGCAATTAATTTTCAAACAGTCTGCCCCATCGAATGAAAAAAAAAAAAAAAGAATTGCGATAAGTGAAATCCCACAGGTCTGCCGGCCCCCCACCCATCCCCATCCCCATACGGCGACTTCCCCGAGTGCTAATGTCAGATCTCACCCACCAACCCACCTGCGTTGAAGGAGGGGTCCATTCGCTGTGTGTAGGTGCACCAGACTTTCTTTGAAATGCATTGTACATATATTAACTTTGAACAGACACCATAAAATGGCCCCGAACTGCATGTTAATGTACAGTGCATCTGGAAAGTATTCACAGCACATCACTTTTTCCACATTTTGGTCTGTTGCAGCCTTATTCCAAAATGGATCAAATGAATTTTTCCCCCACAGACATTTTAAGCTCTGGCTGGGCCATTCTGAAGCCACTCCTGTGATATCTTGGCTGCATCTTTGGGGTCGTTGTCCTGCTGAGAGATGAACCGTCACCCCAGTCTGAGTTCAAGAGCGCCTTGGAGCAGGTTTTCATCCATTTTGTTTCTGTACAATTTTACAGACAACTTTCCCTCTTAGTTGTGACTAGTCTCCCAGTTCCTGTGGCTGAAAGACATCCCCACAGCATGATGCTGTCCACAGAGGACTTCTGGAGTGCTGACAGAGTGACCATCGGGTTCTTGGTCACCTCCCTGACTAAGGCCCTTCTCCCCTGATCACTCAGTTCTAGGAAACTCTTGGAAATGTTCTGGTGGTTTTGAATTTCTTCCACTTATGGATGATGGGGGCCACTTGTGCTAACTGGGATCTTCAAAGCAGCGGAGATTTTTCTGTAACCTTCCTCAGATTTGGGCCTCAAGACAATCCTGTCTCAGAGGTCTGCAGACAATTCCTTTGACCTCATGCTTGGTTTGTACTTTGACATGCACTGTCAGGTATGGGACCGTATATGGACTGGTGTGTCTTTCGGAATCAGGTCCAATCAACAGATGGACTCCAGTTAACTGCTTTCTCAGTTTTCTTTTTTTAATTAATTTGCCAAAACCTCATGTCAATTTTTTTCATTTTGTCATTATGGGGTGTTGTGTGTAGAATTCTGTGGAAATATGTTATTTAATCCATTTTGGAATAGGGCTGGAACATAACAAAATGCGGAAAAAGAGATGCTCAGGCATATACATGCCTCCCTTGCATAGCTACTTAGCAGATCAGATGTCTAGACGACATGCCCTGGCTGGCAGTGTAACATGCTGCACAAACTCATATCAAGCATCTGATATCCCCACGTTGCTGTTCAGCCTGGGATGATACTAAACTCACCCCAGTTCCTGTCCATAAGCCCGTACAGTGTCAATATTACTGCAGCATGCACAGCAACATGTGGATATCAGATCGTCGCTTACACACACACACACACACACACACACACACACACACACACACACACACACACTCACAGGAGTGTTGAGATGGAGCAGCAACTGAACTGTAGTGATGGAACCTCAGCTCCATAACTCACTCAGTTGGACAGTGCGCTGCAGTAAGTATTTCATGACAGCCATTCAGACAGGCCCAGGTCACCTTCATCTATTATTAATTTGCATATGCTTTATGGATTGATGACCAGACACATTTGTTTCACTGGACTTGTTAAGTTTTTTTTTTTATTGTCAATCTTACCATTCAGGTACTTTAATACCTGAATGGTAATATAATTTAATATCTTGTTGTAAGAGCAGCTCTGCTCTGTTCTGGCCACCTGCCTAACTCTCCTTCCTCTTTTCGAACTTTTGGCTAAGAGTCTTGATGGAGAACATACCACAACACACACACACACAATTTAACTTCCCACTTACTTACTCGTTTACTCATGCAATCACTTACACAGACACACATCGACAGACAACAGAAGGATTTTACCCATGATGCTCTCCCTCTCTCCGCCATGTGTCTAAAAGATGAGTGTGTGTATGTGTATGGAGGGGTGGCTTTAAATGTGAGTTGTTTCGAGGCCAATTAAGCACCTACAGAAATTAATTTCTCTACATGTGTAATAAATCAAAAGCCAGCAGAAGTTGCCAAGGCCTGGAATCAGGCCACACAGAGACGAACAGAAAAGGGGCCATGGAGACCTGGAAGATTTGTGTGTGTGAGTGTGAAAAAATGTGTGTCTCTAGAAACATTAATGCAGATGCACAGATCTCACTTTAATTGCATTGACTATACAAGCCGCACACAATACGAGCAACGCTAAACGGATTTTCTTTTGGAATATGTTAGAATAATCCTCTTGAGTTAAAAGACAACGTAAAAAATGCTACCGCTTTAGCAATTAAATTGATTTTATGATGTTAACAAATTTATAAAACCTTTTTTTGGGTACAGGTCAACTGCAGCTTCCACAATTCCAAACTAAAGAGCTAATTTATCTGGTGGGAAAAAAAGGAAATTGGGTCATTTATCAAAAATCCTTTTGTTCTGCAGAATCTTTCCTATGGAAATGAGCATAGTGGCATGAATTAGGGTATGGAAATGATACCAAAACACAGCAAATGAATGTCACTATGATTTAATAACGGTAACACAGACAATGGTGAAAGCGCCTAATCTGAAACTGAATGCCGCATTGTCATGGGAGTGAAATTTGATTATCCAGGGTGTTGTTTCATAGGGCTCTGTAGTGCCCTTCAGTGTCCTTCACTTTTGCTGTGCCTGGTAAGTAAGTAATGCACTCGAGCTCGGTTTCCTTCCACAGTGATTAATGTTTTGATATTTGATATTCAATTTGGTGCTTTAATATTATAGCTAAAAACACACAGGCAATATTTCCCTGATCTGTGCATTTGTCTTGTGCCTTTAGCACCATGGCCAGAATTATACTCAATTACGTGAAGAGATGAATTACAAGCACATTAGGAAGGTGCAGTCAGTGGTTTCCACTGATGATGTTTTAACCAATAAATCAATTACATCAGTGGCAGGGTCGGTTTGGGAATTGCAGTTGTTGCAGGGGCCTGTCTGCACTACGCTAATCATTCTTCGTATTAAATAGTCACTTTTGCTATTCAGAATTTGGTACATGCCTGGATGCACGACCCGCTTTTAAAAACCAGGCTTGGTTTGTCAGACCTCAAGAACCTGCATCTAAAACTCCAGGAATATTATTTTATTTGAAGGCTACATGATGATTTTAATTAAATTCATACACACACACACTGTCTCCCTTGGAGTTCACTCCCCAAACAAATTAGATTAATTTTTTTTTGTATGGAGTAGTTATTTGTGTTCTAATTGTTTCCTTTATTATTGTTATTATTATCACCATTATTATATTTTAAAGCAAATAAGATTTTCTGGATTCTTGTATGGAAAAAGGGCTATTGATAGTTTGTATGGTGAGTGTTCGCCCGTGTGTGAGTAGTTGTGTTGTGCTAAGTTGATTATGGAAGCAATGCTTTGCATGGTGTGTTTCTCTCTCTCTCTCTCTGTGTGTGTGTGTGTGTGTGTGTGTGTGGGAAAGTTAAAAACACAATGTCCCAGCAGGTATCTCGAGGAAAGAGGGATAGCAGGAGGCAGTGTGTGTGTGTGTGTGTGTGTGTGTGTGTGTGTGTGTGTAGAGTTGAGACAAAATGTGGTGTATACTTTTTCATGCTGCTCACTCACATTGAGACAAATCCACTTAAAAATAGGTTTTTATTAAGTGATTGTATATAGTATATAGGACATAGGTAATACAACTTAGCATATCTTGCTAATATTTCCACAGATCTCATTAATGTTCATGCCAATGTGTGAGTATGTGTGTATGTCTTCACTATTGTAATTCTAGGGACAATTGGGACAACATTCTCGGTTACGGGGACAGTGGGGGTTAACCTGCTCTCAGGACTGATAAAGGCGAGAGAGTTTTAAGAAGAACCCACCAAGGATGTGCTCCACTAGTGGAATTGAGGAAAAGTAGTTTAGGAGGTGACCCTGGAAAACATGCATTTACAGCAGGTGCCCTGGACAGAGGAATAAAGTGATAGAGAGCGGAGTTCAGGATGGAACCCAGACGGGAGATTCATCTCTGATCAGGTGATTCAAGTCCGTGTTCTCAGGAGTCTAAATGTCCTCCTCTAATGCTTGCATGGCCACAGCAGATGGCTGTTTGTTCCACTGCACACAGCCTTATGTGACATGCACACACTCATGGCCTTGTGTCTCGGGAGGTCCGAAACAGGGTACATTGCAGCTAACTGCATCTGCTACTCTACAAAGCTTTAAGGCCGACGTGCCTGGTTCTGTGTCCAGAGGTACTGCACGTAACAGCCTGTACAAAGTCCCCAAACAGCAGTTCCAAGTCTACAGTCCCAGTAGGCCTCTTCTCAAATTCAGTCTTCAGGAGCTCCCTCTTTCTTCTCACCTCAAGGCGCGTTGTCATCGGTGCAGAGAAGATTTCATAAAATCATGCAGCACAGTGCAAACTTTGAAAACAGGCTCCTAAAAGGAAAAAATGGTGATCAGAAAGTGGATTGAATTTGTTCTTTATTTGTGTTCATTTAACACGCTTAATTCAAACATATTGTTGGCGTTTTTTACCTTTCTTTAGCATGTGGTTCTATGTGTGAGTTTTTACCAGTTGAATGGTAACATGTCACCCACTGAACGTGAGAGGGTCACTATACACGGCAGGGACAACAATTGTCTGTCATTGAGAAGGTCAGCATGTTCTGTTGCGCGCACACACACACACACACACATTATACAAATACTTAACTACAGATAAATCCTTTTTTGGCACTTTCTCTCTCTCCGTCGCACATACAATCATTCTGAATGCATTGCATGTTCTCAACCCAAAGTGGCATCATAAGTGCAAGAGCGCTGAAATTTCTTCAGTGTGTAATCACGTTATGTAATAAATGTCTTCACACCCTAAACATTGAGACTTTAAAAAGATGAAATCTTGACGAGTCACCGTTTCCCCCGTTGCACCTTAAACATCTGTATCTAGGGGGAAACATTAATTCCCCAAACCCTTTCATGAAGGTCACGGTGGTGGAGAGTCACAGGGCGTCAGTCCGGCGCAGGGTGACAACACGCACACACCTGCATGCGAGGGGAAACCAGAGCTCCCAGGAAAACCCCCATACATGGACATGCTGAAATAAAGGATGCCAACAACGCATAGCCCATATTACACTGCCTGCTGGTGATGCAAGAACAGAACTAATAGAATTTGAAATGGATTAGGCTGCTGGGGAAAATGGTCTTAGTTCGAGGGGGAGTAACGGTGGGATTTTCACTTTCATTTCTGTCACAAAAATCCGGCCCAATCCTCTGTAAGTGTGACCGAATGAAGGTTTTCGCTGAATGCCGAAGATCTTTTTTTTATTCTTCAGTCTTCTTTCACAGGAGATTTCGTTCACACACACACACACACACACACACACACACACACACACACACACACACATTCACAAGCACACTCAAACTTCATTTTCATCCCTTTTTTACCCCTTATATTCACCAAAAAAAGTGCGTCTGAGGCAAACAAGTAATCAGCGCCTCTGGGCCTTCTCTGCTTTTTTGACATGTCTGCTCTTAGTGCAAGGACCTGTGCAAGGATCCTTTTGAACAGTCTGGCTTCTCAGACACCGATTCCTCTTCGCTTTCCCGGCGTATGATCTATGGGTTTCTACGGCAGTGACAGGTTTTTACCTTTGCATTGCAACACTTGTGTCTGCTGGGTGCGCCCCCTAATATTCTGTTTAGGGACTCAAATATTCCAGATGAAAGAGGAGAATTTGAGGATACACAGATGCCACGGATGAATTTCTGTGTTCAGTAAGTTCACTGAGAATGCTGAAGTGTTCAAACACTGTCTTCTATTGCACTTTGACTATTGTAGGTTGTTCTGAAGTAGCCAGAGCTGTTACCCCTCAACAAAGACAGGCCCATATGGCAGGCGTGGTAGCTGCCAAAAAAAGAGCACTGCTGGACTGGACGTCCGCCGCACCTTTGATTAAGAGATCAATGAAAAGTTCTATGTTATCACGATGGAACAACTTTGCCTCAGTAGACCCAAGTTAAAAAATTACCTTTTTTTCCCCGGGAAACTTTGCAGCCCTTTCTAACAGTGCTTGGCGTAATTTGCGTGATTCTGTGCTGTATTTCAATTGACATTTTATGATATTGTACTGGATTTAACTAATGCCGAGAATTAGTGGGTTGTGTGTATTGGACTATCATTGTTCAATGTTTAGGGGTGTTCCAAGGGACTCTGGGACTTTTTTGGCACTTTTTAATATGCGCGCTCATTGCCTGCGTCTTGTTTGAACTTGTTCTTTGTTTACCTGCCACATGCAGCTCCTGATCCAGACTAGCGCTGTTCCACAAACACAGAAAATGATGAATGTGTCTCAGGAAACTAGCCAGTTCTGTTCCTGCCTGGGTCGCACGTGGCTAAGAGAAATGCAGCTGGCTTCGGACCACACCGTAGGGTTACCCTTTATTACTCCGTCTGGATGGCCGGATCCTTGCGCTTTTGGTAAACGTACAGGCTCGAGCGGAATAGGTTCCCATTCCGAGCTCGTTTGTGAACGTCCCTGGGTCTCTTTCACTCTTTCCTTTGGCTTTCCTGTCTGATCCCAGCTCAGGTGTTGGTGGGTGCCGGCTGCGGTAACAGAGATGTCACTGATGGCAACAGCTCTGCAAGAGTCCTCATCCATCACTCTGCCAACCACACACACACACACACACCTCAGTGTAGTAAACCAGAAACTGAAGTGATGGAAGAGCTAGATGGAGAGATGGAGGGAGGGAGGGAGGGAGGGAGATAGTGGCAGAGAGGAAGGGGGTGAGGGAGATAGAGATGGAGCAATAGAGGAGAGCGGTGAGGGAGTGGTGGGGATTGATTGGGTCTGGTAATTACTCTGTGATTTATGAGTGATGGGGGCAGTAGATCGCCTTTAATTTCAGGCTGTAACTCAGGTTTTTTGGGCAGCGAACAAGGTCATCTAAACACACACACACACACACACACACACACACACCGTCTGCTTCTGCTGAGTTGCTTCCTCACCGTTGAGATCTGTTCATTCTAGACACGTTTTTCATTGCCGGTACAACTCCCCTTTCTCTCTCTCTCTCTATCTCTCTCTCTCTCCCAGTTGTATTGTCTTCTCTTTCCTTTCTTCTCATCATAGCTTCATTTTTTTCTTTCTCACATTTTGCTCAATGTCACAATTCTTCTTCTCCCTCTTTCCTTGAGGTGCAGCGTAAAATTGAGACAGGGGTGCCGGTTAATAATCTGCTGCCTAATAGACCCCCGTCTCCACCCCCGTTTCCCACCGACGTCTATTTCAAATCCATAAGAGAACGGGCCGGAAACACAGTGAACGCTTGATGGCAAAATTCACACACCTCGGGCCGAGCAGGAGTTTCCTACGAGTCTTATGAGAAAATGTGAAGCCACGTAGGGCCCTGGAATTTTTTCTTAGCAAACTGCAATCACAGAGTTTTAATGCAGACATTGCATACTTGTTCGCTAATGTAGCTGTTCTCAGGATTTACAAGAAAGATCCACTCTGTAGATATGGGAGGAGTACAATGATTGACCACTCTCATGCACGCTACTTCCTCATTCTGGATGATTTAAACGCATCTGTCAATACGTCTCAAACATCACTAAAGATCATCTTTTTCTCATTGATTTATGTACTTTTATTTACATAAATCCTGAGGACATCTCTGACCTTTCGCTAGTAAGCAAGCCCCACGCTTTAAAAAAAGCCCTGCGAAATACTGTAAATACTGACTCCCTATGTGAGTGTGCACATAAAATTTAACGTGCACATCAAACAGAGTTCTTTTAAATGGGCCATATGTATGTGCACTGTGCTTCTTGGTGTGCTGGTCTTCTACTGAGCAGGTATGGATTGTTTTTTGTTCTTTGTCTTTAACCTTTTTCACATTACAAAGCCTCAGGAAATCTCACTGAAACAGTTGCACAATATGAGTAATCCATACTTGGCACATTACGTGCAAATGCATTTAAAAACTCGGAGGGAAATCTGCTTGAGAGAACATAAATCCAAATAAATTATTCATTTCTGATAAGCCAGCCTTCTTGCTGTTCAAGGTTATGCTGCATGCATTCTGCATCCTTCTGCAGCGGCCTTTTCTTTCAGTGGCACCTATAGAGGTTGAGTTTTCAGAGTAGTGCAATCTTGAATTAAAAGGTACACATGTATTATTTATATTTAGTATTATTATTATGTTGTTCAGGTTTTTCATGTGCATTCATTTTGAACTGGGAATATCAAACTTTAAACCAAGATATTACTTTAGAAAAAGTTGTTTTGTGCTTTATTTTCAATTTGCATGTATATTTTACTTTAGTGCATTTTAATGTGTGTGTGTGTGTGTGTGTGTGTGTGTGTGTGTGTGTGTGTGTGTGTGTGTGTGTGTGTGTGCTTTAAACAGGTGTAATAACAGTTTTGAGATTGTGATGTTTTATTATCACGGGTACAAGTAATTCTCCAAAAAAAAAAAGAAAGAGAAATACTGCAGAAACACACACATACACAAAGAAACAGACGCAAGTTGCAACATGCATTGAATGAAGTTGTGAAAAAAGGTTTAAACAATTATTCATAAAAGCTGAAATGTCTTCTGCTTCTACACTGAAAAAAAGAAAAAATTGTCTAACCTTAAAAATATTGAAGTGATCTGTCACCTCTAATATTGTAGCATTGCCGTAATGTGAATAAACCAAACAAACCTGCTGTCAGTATCGTTATATTAAAGTAAAAAAATCTATTCACGCCTAAGCATAAATTACACAGCTTTTTTTTTTAAAGAGCAAACTAATTTTTAACTACTGTAATGAGAAGAAACACAGCTTCGGTTAAATGTTTTTCAGTGCATCGAAATAATAGATTTCATCTACAGCGTTGAGTCGATACGTCTGTCGTATTGTTCCTTTACGACTCTTGTCTGATGAAAGTAGCAGTGGGCCTACACGTTCTTCACTTGCCTTTCAGGACTTGGAGCTTCTCACCGCTGTCATCTACTTCGATGAATGATACTTTCCTTTGCTAAAAAAAACCTTTCTCGTTTTTTTCACAGAGGTACGTACACTTTTTTAGGCTAAATGTTGCATTGATATGAAATTGGTTTACATTTTTTATTCTTTGCTTCCTGAGCCCTTTTCAGTTTGTCTTCAAAGTCCTACTGTCTGTTGAGTAGATGCTGTGCACCCATGGGAGGCTTGGTCCCCTGCACCATGATGGGCTTGTGACCTCTCTTGTTGCTGGCTGCACGACATCGGCCTCCTGTTACTGTGTGTGTGTGTGTGAGTGTGTGTGTCTATGTGAATTTCGATCTCTATTTTGATGAATATGGCTTGGTTTATAGGTTGTGAGTTAAAAAACAAACTGTGGTGTGCATATGTACACCTCCATGCATTCATCTAATTAAATGGGTTCATGTAATTAAATGGATTCATGTAATTATATGGTTTTGTCTCTGTGTGTGTAGTGAAAACAGGAGTTGTCTTACTCCAGGAAACTGTAGTAATTTCCAGCAACAGTTAACAGTCTCATAGGCCTGAAAGTGTGAGAGTGTGTGTGTAGGCGGACAGCGCATGTGTGGGAGAGTGTGTGTGGTGTGTTTTTCTGAAGCGAACATGCTCAGAAGGGAAGTGTGTTTGTGGGGTGGTGTTTACTGCTCTCTCAAAGTGTAGCCGATTATTGGGGGTGTATGCCTGTGTGTGGGGTGGGGTCATGCGTGGGTGTTCACTGTGTGCGCGTGTGTGTGTGTGTGTGTGCATGTGTGTGTAATAATGGCACAGTGGTTCAACAGAGACGGTAAGTGAGAGTGTGTGTGCATGTGTGTGTGATCTCACCCGTGTTGTTCTCGTGGTGAGCCACATCCTTCTCTCCTCCCACCTCTGGTTAGGTGAACGTGGGCGGAACAACAAACACACACACACACACACACACACACACAATATCCAATATTTTGCCTCATTTAACTTTCTTTAAAAATAAAAACAACACGCAGCTAGACATATTTATGCATCCAGCCACACATTTAAAATGCCTTTTTGTTTTATAGGTGAAGATTTTTATTCTGTGTTTGTTCTGGTTTCCCATTTCCCTTCCTCTTACACACACACACACAGTCACACACTCTCTTTAACTAACACAGTTCATTAAGGAGAATATAATAGCACATTAAATTAGGCTGAATGGTAAACAAAGACAGAAACCTCAGGCTGTGCATTTCAGTGGACTGATGATTCACTGACTCTGTGTGTGTGTGTGTGTGTGTGTGGGTGGGGGGGTTGTGTTTATGTCTGTGGAGACCAAATAGTAGACAAATTTATTTTCAGTGTTGCTAGATGGGTGTACATTTATAATTAATGTTAAATCTTTATTATGTAAGATCCTCGTTTGTGCATATATATATATATATATATACATATTTGTATTGTAATTAATGCAGTTATTGCCTGGATACCATTGGTTATGTAAGGGTTGCAATAAAACTTTTGTATTAGCATTCAGTAATCAGTAGTAGTTACAGAGCTTCAGAACTGAGGACACATGCATCTTTTTCTAATGTTAATATAATGTACTGATAGGAAATAATTATACTGACTCTATCCAGGACAATAAATTTGTTACTTTAAACCGCTTCCTTCAGAAGCTGCTGGTTTTCAACGAAAGGGCATACGTTGAAGCCAGTTTTGGTTAGTTTTGGTATAGGGCTAGTTGAATGTATACTGGGAAATGACTGGAGATCAGGCCATGACACTCTGGTTAAAAGAAGCTTGCAGAGTGGTGTCTACCTGTGGTCCTGCCTTGGAAAAGAGCCATTGTGGGCACAGAGTAAAGCAGATTCTACATCACAAAAACGATAAAAGAACAGCTCTCAGCGTAAAAGGAGCATAACATCAGCTGCAACGCTGGAGACACCTTCAACAGAATAATCTATCTACAAGACCACTTGACCACAATCTTATATATTATCTATCTATCTATCTATCTATCTATCTATCTATCTATCTATCTATCTATCTATCTATCTATCTATCTATCTATCTATCTATCTATCTATCTATCTATCTATCTATCTATCTATCTATCTATCTATCTATCTATCTCAGCATCCCCCGGGCAGAGGCTGGTGGCGCTGGGATGCGTTTCCATAGGAATGAAGCGGCGCTGATCAGCATCCCGCCCAGAACGGCCTCTGGGCGGCCAGATGACTGTGAGATTAGTCGGACTCTCTCCCGACGCTCGGTGCTGTGGGTGCTGTGGGTGCTGTAGGTGTCGGGGCGGATGGACGAGCGGTAGCGGTCTCAGCATCTCCGCGGCTCTCCGCCTTTTCTGCCTCTTTAATCCCCCCCCCCCCCCCCCTCCCCGTTTCCGGGCGCGCGCGCGCGCGCTCCCACACCGCGTCGCAGGAGGAGTGGGAAAGGGGGGAACGCGGAACCGGAGGGAAGGAGGAGGGAAGGAGGAGGAGGAGGAGGAGGAGAACGGCCGGCGGCGCGCGGAGGATGGGACCGGGCTGCGAGCGAGCGCGCTCCGAACGGACTCTGCGGGCGCGCCACCGGCGGACGGCGGTGAGTGAGGAGCAAGTTCGGGGGGGGGGGGGGGGGGGACCGGGTCCGCGTGTCCGTCGCTCGGAACAAGGCGCGTTTCATTCAGCGTCCGAGTCCCGTTTTTTAAATTCCTGCCTGACGTGCAGGGCCGCCGTGCGTCTGATATTCGGTTGGGGGTGTTTGGGGGTTCAGCACTTGTTTATGTGACCCCTGTGGTGGGTTATGGCACAGTTACACATTAAAAAGGGGGCGCACACACACACACACACACACTGTAAATTACTGTTGCCTGCGGTGCAGATTTACTTCCCATGTCAAACAGGGAAAATTAGAGGAGAAGGACGAGCTCTCTCAGGGCACCCTAAATCTGCCTGGACCCACACATTATAATGGACACCCATCTCGACCCCTGACCCGCGCTCATTTCACGTGCACGCTCAGGAACGTGTGTTGGGGGGCAACATCTTGCCTCGGTGAAGCGTGTTTATCGTCCCCGTGTCCCCCCCCCCCACCGCACGGGTCCCGTCTGGAGCTCATGTCACTCGAAGAGTGTGACGTTTCGCATTTCCAAGCAACAAGCAGCCAAAGTGAGTTCATGTGTCGGATGTGCACGGTGGAGTCCGGTGGGAATCTGCGGAGGGAGTCGTCCACACCGCACCTTCTGTTGTTTTGAAATGCCCCCCCCCCTCTCGCTCCCGTTATACTAGGGTTGTCTCTCCGGGGCCCTTTTTTGCCCAACGAACTGCCTGGCGGCGGCCCCCTGTGTGCGGCCCCGCCCTCGGTGCGAGCCTTGGCCGATGACGAGTCCCCGCGGGGACGAGGCAGACACAGCTGGCGGGCTGTTGATTGAAAAATAGCCGCGAGGCTTCCGCAGCACCCTTCTGCTTCGCGTATACGCCGGGCGAGCCCCGGGAGCCGAGACCGCGGGTTCGGCGGGACTCTCGTTTGACGAACAGACGCGCAACAAGCTGTATCATTGTCTTTAATCACTTATATTTGTGTGTGTGTGTGTGTGTGTGTGTGTTTCCACAGGTCACCCAGAGGAGACATCAGGTCAACTGTGGCTTTCCCAGACGTCAACGTGGTGACTTCAGAGCCAAAAATCCCTCCGCCCTCTGCCATGGTCACATGACCGGTCCACTTGCACCGGCGAGCCGATCCTTGGCGCGGGCCGCCGACCAGCCAGAGCTCTGATCCGATTTCGACGACCAATTGGAGACCCTCGCCTCCACCAACACGTATGCGCTTGCTCACGCATGCCACCCGGCTACCATGAATCTGACGGTGAAGTTGCGGCGAAACCTGCGGCGGCTGGTCATTCTGCTGGCCACGTTCTGTGGCGTGAGTGTCCTGGTCTCGGCCTACTACCTCTACAGCGGTTCCAACCAAGACCTGGACCTCAGCGAGCGAGCGTCCGCGCCGGACTGCGCCGACCTGCGGGCCCTTCCGTATCGGCAGGCGGAGCCACGGACGCCCAAACCCATCGACCCTGGCCGCAAGGACCCCGTGGTTCTGGTCTTTGTCGAGAGCCAGTACTCCCAGTTAGGCCAGGACATCATAGCCATCCTGGAGTCCAACCAGTTCCAGTACCATTCGGAGATCGCCCCCGGCAAAGGTGACATCCCCCCTCTCACGCACAAAGGGCGCGGCCGCTACGCGCTCGTCATTTACGAGAACGTGTTAAAATATGCCAACATGGACGCATGGAACCGGGACCTCCTGGATAAGTACTGTTCCGAGTACAGCGTGGGCGTGGTCGGGTTCCACCGGGCCGTGGAGAACTCGCCTCCAGTCGTGCGCCTCCGCGGGTTCCCCCTGTTCTTGCGCACGAACGTGGGGCTCCGGGACTGCTGCGTGAACCCGCGCTCGCCCCTGCTGTACGTCACCAAAGCCGAGATGGACCGCGGCCACCTGCCAGGGGACGACTGGACGGTGTTCGCCTCTAACCACTCCACGTACGAGCCCGTCCTGCTGGCCAAGGTGCGACCCGCGGAGAACGGGGGCCAGAGGGACCCTCCAAGCGCCCCCCCTCTCCAGCCCACGGTGGTGCAGGACCTGGGCCTGCACGACGGCGTGCAGCGGGTGCTGTTCGGCCACGGCCTGGCCTACTGGCTCCACCGGCTCGTCCTGGTGGACGCCATCTCCTACCTCACGGGCAGGAAGCTCTCCCGCTCGCTGGACCGC